>NW_019268557.1:1022740-1025781 GCF_002738365.1 Cucurbita moschata | reverse complement strand
TTTTTTTTTTTTTTTTTTTTTTTTTTTTTTTTTTTTTTTTTTTTTTTTTTTTTTTTTTGTAATTAAACAAAGCATCCATCGTTGATGATGATGAGGAAGAAGAAGATCAAACCTGATTGTTCATTCAATATTCCTAAAAGGCTTAAAAAAAGAAAGAAAGGCAGGGGAGTATTACTTGTTGTCCCACTTATTTAAATTCAATATCTTGTATAAACCACATACCACTACAAAATTCAATATCTTGTATGGTTGGGTAATGATGGTTCGAATTTTGTTCTAGTCTAACGAACAAGTTAGTCGTGTGAAAAATCGAATTTTACCGACAATCTTAACGTATATTGAACCTTAAGTCATGTTTGGCATAAGGTTTTAGAAAATGTGAGCGAGAAAATGCTTTGGAAACAACTTGAAAGAAATAAATGTTATATAGCAACCACCACAATTTTGATAGCATATCCCCTATAGTACAGTTTCGAGCGTTTTAGTCATGACAAATGTAGACATGATCTTAGTGAGCTATCACACACCCCTGTATTGATATGACATGAATAGTAAAGACCTAACTACACATGACAACAAGTAAATGGGGTTTGGAATGAACATACAACCATGTACAAGACGCCTTAGACAAGTACAATCGGAAAATTTGACAAGCAACCACAAACAACACGCATTGGACAAGCATGACCGTGACATGAAGCAGCTTTGCTTACCGAAAATTCTTTACATTCGAGGGAAAGGAAAAATTCTCGCATATAAATTTGAATCGCCATTGGCTCAATCTATCCACCTCAAAAAAGTTAATACTCTTCGTTGATAGAGCCGTTAGATTCTATTTCTCGAGATTATAAAGTCTATTAAATACTATAAGAAAGATCCAAAAAAAACCAAGAGATGTGGGGAAGTATTTTACCATAGACAGACCGCTGAGCCAATTTTAGCTCGAAGACAAACTAGAATAATATTCGATCTTGGTTCTAAACGGTTTTGTTCCGAAAAGTATAATCAAAGCGTCGAGTTTGTTTATCACTCTTTCAGTACGAAAGAAGCTGATCTATTAGTATGCAAAAAACAAAGCCCAAAAGGATTACACTCTTAAAACAATGATTAAAGTCTATATTGATATCAGCAATCAATTTCATTGCAATAAGGAAAAACCAAAACCAAATTTGAATCAATTTAAAACCAGGGATTACAAAGCAATAAAACTTGGTGAATTTGATTAAAAAAGGGATAATAATTAAGCACTGCCTTAACTAGCCCAAGGTAGTGGTTTTAATTTAAAGTGGGTGCAAACCAAAAAAGTAACTGAAGTGCAAAGCCAGTACCTTTTTGACTCAACAAATTTGGCAACTTGAACTGAAATTAGGGTTTCATTTCAAGCAAAAAAAAAAAAAAAAAAAAAAACCCTAAAAACCTGGTAGCGTTTGAACCAAATGATATCATCTAATTTGGCTGTGCATCCCAGCCCAAATTCATTTTCTTTTCAATCTCAGGGAGCCATCCGGGCTCAAGATGAACATTGATGGCATGCTTAACACATGCAAGTCAGACGGGAGGTGGTGTTTCGGCACACATAGAAAACTTGGATATAAACGGGTCGATACAAACTAGGTTGCATCATGGATTTATAAATAAAGGTCGGTCACAAACAGGAAAATTTAAACCCTAACTAAGCAAAGAAGCACATGCAGCAGCTAACATTATTCCCAGTACTTCTTCTTCTTCTTATATCTGCAAATGCAAAGAGAATATCATAAGCCAAAGAAATGAGTAATAAAAGTAAAGAGGAGATGATAGAAGCAAAGGGCCAACCAGATAATAGTAAGCGCCATGTTGGAGTGAGTGGAGAGTGAGGCCCCAGTCATTGGTCAGGACAGGCTGACCGGTGGAGTGAATCAGAACGGCATCATCACCAAAAGCCTCACGAACATTAAACGGCCCACAACCAACCTCGAACGCTACACCATTGATGAACACCGTTGATTTCCCTCCTACTCCATAAACTTCACCTACACCTGCAAACACACAATCATTCCTGCTCAAACCCCCATGCATACGTCCATCTAACGCTACATTCTTCAAATAATAACCTAAATCATACACATATCTCTCAAAAATTTCAACTTTTTTACCTTTTTAACATCCTTTGTTCCTTTACTCTCAAACCCATTTCACAAAATCCTTCCTTTTATGACATAAATGAATATTTTTTTTACCTTGAGGAATTGCGGTGGAAATTGTTGTTTGGGGAAGGCTTTGATCCGTAGCGATATTCAAATAAGGATGATAATTCATGAACTGTGGCTGTGGCTGTGATTTCATCAAATCTTTCTTAAATGGCTCAGACTCACTCAGCAACAGGTTTGTGCAAGATTCGAACCCATGGTCAGGAACGTGCTGCACTACACTACAAAGCTCAGAAAAGCAAAACCCTTGACCCAAATTAGAGATTACACCGCCGCCGTCGCCGGTTTGTGGCATTGGGAAGAAGAAGGATTCAGGCAAGAGCTCGTTCGTGGGTTGTTGAAGGTAGCTCTGAGACACCGAATTGGAGGTAAAACTTTTCATGGGTGATATTTTGGGGGAGGATTTGTCGGAGGAAGAAGAGGAAGAACAAGTGGTGGCGGCGGTGGGAGAAAGAGTAGTTGTTTTTGTTGTTGTTGTAGGAGCGGCGGCGGCGGCGGCGGTGGTGGTGGTGGTTGGGGAATTATGATTGGATTTGGAGTTATGGAGATGGCGGAGTTTGTTTTTGCTTCTTGATTTTCTGTTTTGAAACCAATAAAAAACATTGGCATCACCCACTTGGCCATATTCTTGTAACTGACCTCGAATTTTTCTAATTTCATCTCTTGGAGGATTCACCATCCCTGAATTGAAAATCGCTTCAAGAATCCTAATTTGTTCAGGCTTTGGATTCCATCTTGGCTTTGGGTCTGGACTTTTCTCTTCATACTCACCAACAACTGTAAAAACAAACACAAAAATTGATCAAAACATAATAACATCTACAAAAAAAAAAAAAAAAAAAAAAAAAAAAA
>NW_019268557.1:991422-1022511 GCF_002738365.1 Cucurbita moschata | reverse complement strand
AAAAAAAAAAAAAAAAAAAAAAAAAAAAAAAAAAAAAAAAAAAAAAAAAAAAAAAAAAAAAAACACAGAGACAGATAGAAATTGAAGAAGAACCTGTGTTGTAAGGGGCAGATCTGAGGCAGTTGATGTCATGTTGCCATTGGTGATGAGAATTGCAGGGCCTGGACTTGAACATGCTTGGCCAGTGACTGTTTGATGAAGCCATGACGATATCTGTCTCTGAATACCCTGTTCTTGAATTTTATAGGGCTATTCAAAGATTCAATTTTTATGCAACCCCACAAGAGGAATGGGTTTGTTTTTGATGGGTTTTTGAAGAAAGTTGGTGAGGGAAGATGAAAAGGAATGGATGTTGGGGGCTGAATTAGAATCTTTTGTTCACCATACACACACCTTTTTTTCTTTTCTTTTTTTTTTTTCTCTAAAGAGATTATTGTAATGCAAGGGTTGTTGCAAAACATAAATAAGGGGTTTTTTTTCTTTTTTTCAAAGTCAATAGGAATATGAAATGGAGGCTTAATTTTGATTGGAAAATGGTGATGGGGTATAATAATTGCAAGCTTTACTTATATTGGCCAAAATAAGGTGAGTTTTGGATTGACTCGAGGGATTATTATTTATTGTCCCCTTTTTATCTTTTTAATCAACTCTTCCCCCACATATATAATACTTACCATTTTTACAACATTAAAAACCCAACCCAAAGGTTCAAATTGATATTTTTCTTAATTAGTCAAGGTGGGACTACTGTAATCCATGACGTGAGTAGTCCTTTAGGAGATTTAGACTCGGTCCTAACTCGTCAACTTTTGATGAATGGTAATAATAAGTAGAAAAATGCATTGTATGGGGTTTGGTTTTATTAGATTGGTGGAAGAGGATGAGTAGGGGAAGTAAAGATCGTACCATTAAGTGAAAGTGAGTTTTCACTATCAAAGCTTGCACGCAACACACACAGTGGCGGTGGCAGATAGCAGAGACAATATCAATAGACAGAGAGAGAGAGAGAGGCAAAGAGACAAAATAAAAGAAGCAAGGTTAGGTTATGGGGCATGGCTGCTCAAGGATTTAGTTTCTCATTTGTACCCCTGCTCCCATAGTACGATAAATAAGGGAATATTTTCCACCACATTCCTTATATTAGGCCAGTTCTCCTTTCTAATTTTTCCTCAAGATTTTTATAAGGCGTCTACTAATTAGAACGTTCTACACCTCCTTGTAAAAAAATGCTTCGTTCTCATCTCCTCCAACCGATGTGGGATCTCGCAATTCATTCCTTCAAGCCCAGATGGGGTTTTTAAAACGTGCTTACTTGGGAGAGGTTTTCATGTCCTTAAAAGAATGTTTCGTTCTCCTCTTCACTTGATGTGGGATCTCACACTTCGCTTAGCTTAACTTCGAATGAAAAAAAGTTTCGATCCGTTATGTACATTTCATTAATTTGTGTCTCCAAACCCTAATCTCCACATGTGTGAGTGTTGAGGAAGTGTGGTATTTCCAACTCCCCATGCAAATACCAGTTGGAAAATGAAGTTCATGTCGGCGCAATTCCGACATGCTAACCTCATCAATCATCATCCCGCCGGTGGGAGCCATCTCTTCACTACTTGTATAAATTCTTTCAATCTTGTTCTTAATGTTCTTATCCCATTCAAAAATCTTCATGGATTATTTGTAGTTTAAACCCCACAATTGATGTAGAATTTGACGTTAAAAGCATAAAAGCAATGAACATTAGACATAAAATCAAATTGTTGCTGAGATTTATAGACTAGATTCACTTAATCTTAAAAGTGAAGGTACAAAATACCCAATATTGAATTGAAATCCTGTTTTTAGTAAGTTGTTCAGCTGGTTATGTTGATGTGCATGAAGTCATTGATGAGGTGTTCATCGTGAAGAGATATGGTTCGTTGATTTAGGCATCAATCAGTGGGGCATTGATGGTAAGGGGTAGGCCAATGAGGAGGCCCTGAGTGTCCTCCTCTTACACAACAACCCCCTTAGTTTGAAAGATGGTATAAGATGGGTCACTGGAGGAGCGTGATGAAAGCCCTTATCTGCGCCTATGTTTGGAGCAGACACGCACCAAAGTTACCAGAAACTAAGGACACAACAATTTTAGCAACTGGAAGTAGACTTAAACACCCTCCCATTCCCTTCTTTTATTAACCCATTTCTACACGTTATGTTCTTACATCGAAACTCTCCCCTCGCTTCGTCCTAATCAAAAGTTTAGAGGTTCAAATATTCGTACGCGCCCATGATTACAATAAATGGGGAGAAGGGAGGGTTTTGAAGTTGTAGGTTTATTAAAATATAAGGTGAAAGAGGAAGTGGGTATGTGTGTCTAAGCTAAATTTGCGGCAACAGAAGTCAGTAAATGCTAACGTGCATGCAGTAAATACACATAACATGCTATGGTTTAATTGCATTTTGTTGACTCCACTTCTACTCATGCACCCACCCACTCCCTCCTCTTCTTATATAATATTACTTTAATTAATCTCCCTCGACTAAGTAAAGAAAAATTCATGAATTTAAAGTCATAAGAGCTTACGTCAAATAAGCTTGTTCATATTCACACGCCAGAATGTTAAATTTTGTTTCATGAATTACTTAGTTCTCTGGACAAACCATATGTAATGTGACAAAACATTGTCCTAAGGAATAAAAACATAGAATATGGTACTAGCATAATTATATTATATAGTTAAAAGAACATATAATAAACAAAAAAAATGTGTATTGATTGATGGTCAACTACCTCCCATTTTTTCTTATTATAATATTATATATTTTTAAAAATAATATTGATATACTTTTTAGTTATGGATACCATATATATCCGCGCGAATCAAGGAGGCGTCACCTTGGGAAGTTAAAAGGGTAACGATCTTCTAGAGAATACGTTTTGATTCTTTTTTTTTTTTTTTTTAAATTTCTAATTAGTAACTGTAATAAACCATTTAATTATAAATTAATTAAAGGGAAATAGGAAAAGGCAGCGGTCAATAGAAAACGAAAACCAAGGTTGTTGGGATTAATGAAAATTTTAATTCTATAAACTTAATTACTAAGGAATTATTGTGTTTTAACTTGTTTATTGATTTTTGTTGCCAAGTGTTTAATTTAATCATCTTTATTTCGTTTGACTGGGCTACTACCATATCAAAGCCCAATGGACAGTGGACGTTTTTGATGTGGCCCAACCCAAGCGATTATGGGCTCATCACTAGAAGGCCCAAGTCGTTCATTGGGCCTAAAAGGCTGCTCACAATAATAAAATATATAATTTAAATGGATGGGAAATATATATATTTTTTTTTTCCAATTATTTGAACTTATTTTTCAAAGCAAAGCACAAGTCGTCCTCTGCTTGCAAGGCTTCTTCTTTGGTCGTGGAGGCCTCAATGCTACCTTTATTGCTGCATCAAATACATTCTTAACGTTCTGCGCCCAAAAAAGAATTCAATGGTGAGGATGGCTAGGACAGAGTCCCACATCGATTAATTTGAAAAATGAATATAAGTTTATAAGGGGAAAGATTCAATTCAGTTAACGTTTGGCCTTTATGGATCAATTTCTATACCTTTTGGGTTTTGGAGCTGCATTCTATGTATGCAATGCCCCCGATCATCCGCCTCAGTTCCTCGCCCTGAAGAACAACCTTCAGTCGAATCAACAGACCCAAGAACAGAATCCAGTTTTTTCAAGTGATTAATTTCTTTACCTCAGCTGTGGTTATGGGTGTTGCGGTTGGATGATCAATCAGATACTGCCTGTCGTCTCGTAGATCTGCAAGTTGTTGATTTCGTTGAATGTTACCATAATTCACTCGATTTGCGGCTTAATGGTGTGAAGTTAAGGAGTTCTTACCAAGCTTAGTCCCAACCAGAACGATGGGGACGTTTGGAGCGTAATGTTTAAGTTCAGGAATCCACTGCAACATAAAGGAAGAGGGCTTAGCTTTATGACATAATGGGAAATTTGGAAGAATTTAAATTACCTTCTTGAAGATGTTCTCGTAACTGGGTTTGCTGATGAGAGAAAACGACAATAGGAAAACATCAGCTCCTCTGTAACTCAGAGGCCTCAGTCTGTTGTAATCTTCCTGTCCGGCAGTGTCCCATAAGCCAAGATTGACGGTGCTGCCGTCGACTACCACATTGGCGCTGAAGTTATCGAACACGGTCGGAACATAATCCTACGAACAAAAACGAATGAAGAAAGGAAAAGAAGCGAAACCCATTATTTGAAATAGGGAAATGGGAGATGGGTACCGTGGGAAAAGTGTTGGTGGTGTAAGAAATGAGCATACAAGTCTTCCCGACGGCGCCGTCCCCGACGGTGACGCATTTGAGAAACCTGGCGGTGTTCATGGTTTGGAATGAAGGCTTCGTTGTGTAATGGATGGGTTTTAAAGGACATAGAATTGTACAAAAAGTGAGAGGAGGAGAAGAGCAGAGAAAGCAACAAACTCCAACCACTTGGAACCGAAAGGAAAGTGATCGAAAATGGAAATGATTGCAGAAGGGGAAAGTTGAGCAATTGTTTTTGTTTTGATTTTGGGTATCTTTTTCTTCAAGTGGAAGATAAGATATAGAAGGGGGAGTTTGGATCTTTGGGAGTTAAGAGTTGGGTGAAGTTCATCTATCTGGGCTTCGGCTTTAGCAGCTTAGATGGGGTTTGCCTTTTAGCCTCCCACCCACTTTTTCCTCTAAACAAGCACATCTCTTGTTGCTTACACACACTGAGACCGACGCACCCAATCAGCTTTGGACTTACCCCAAAATGTGGTAAAGTTTCCAATTTGGAAGTGGTTTTACATTTGTTTCCTTTCGTGCTAGAGCAATTGACAAGTAACCAATATATTTCGTTTATCGTGGATAAGAGATTCCATGTCGGTTGAAGAAGCGAAAGAAATATTCGTCGTAAGGGTGTGGAAACTTCAAAGCTCTCCAGCTTCTCAATTTCCCACGGGCGGTGGTGGCAGTGACCGTGAGGATGACGACAACGACAACTCCTCCACAGTTGAAGGGAAAGCTTAAGACTGAGTCGACTGGTAATAGCTCGAGCACCATTGTGCTTAATAGAATGGATTGGAGTTTGGTATATTAGTTCATCATTGTCGTACATTATTGTCTGTGTCTCTCTTTTTTATGTGTATATTTCGAGAAATAGAACAAAAGTAGACAAATTTGATTGGAGTAAATGGTGTTTTAGCTTAAAAATGAATTATGGAAGTTATGAAAACAGTAATGGATCACAAATTGATTTAGTGACAAAAACCTTGCCGTTACCGATCCAATTGGAGGAGTTTTTGGACAAGATGTTATCATAAAGAAGACAACAAGCTGTCTAAATAATCACTCCCCAAGTCTTGAAACTCGAAAACGTCCAAATCGTCGAATAACATGTTGTTGGTGCTGCTCTTTCTCTTCGGAGTTGGCTGTTCCAATTCCATGATGCTGAAATTGAGATTGTCTTCCCAATCCCGTGTCGATCGCTTGCCCGTGATCGACACACTTCCATGGCTGCCAAGAGATGAGTAAGAAGAAGGCATGGGATTATCCAAATGATCATTCTTTGTTGACAAATGCATTCCCCTAGCCTCAGCAACTGTCTGGACAGGGAAATTGAGATGTGCCTTTGGACCTCTAATTCTGAGTGCAGCTTTGTCATAAGCCAATGCAGCTTCCTCTGCTGTTTTGAATGTCCCAAGCCAAACCCGAGCGCCTTTCCTCGACGAATCTCGAATTTCCGCTGCATATTTCCCCCACGGTCGTCGCCTCACACCACGGTAGTGTTTCGTCGTCGCCACCGTCTTCCCCGATCGCCTTCTATCAACATCGAAACCAGAATTACTAAATGGGGTGTTCTCCAAATTCTCATTAAAACATTTCTCTGCATTGCTAACAGGAACAACCCCATCAAGCAGCTCCTCCCATGCCTCATCTCCCATGGATACCCATCTTCCAAGACTTGGTAGCCTCTCAAGAACACCCTCCATGGATCCATCTCTATAACGAAGACTAGGTAGCTCTGTCCAAGATTTGCCACTTTTTTTCCCTCCTTGTCCATCCAATCCACTTTGGCCTATAAAGTTGGCCCAAACATTCTCTAAGATTGCTTCAGATTGATCCTGTTGGATACCCATTTGCAGTAAACAAATTATAACACAGATCCCACATGAATAAACGAAGTAAGAGAAGAAGACAGAGGCATCGATAATCGAGCTTTATAAATAAAGTCGACCCATGTGAAGTTGATACAGCTCAGATTAAGCGCAATCCCACTCCATTCCATCAGGAACACAAAAGGAAACTTGGCCTTGAATCCAGTAATCACCTAAATTAATGGGAAAGTAATGGGGGGATTAATTTAAAGCCCCTTCAATTGACTTCTGTGGTTCCCATCTAATCATTGAATTAGGGTTTATCCATTTGATAAACAGAGAAGCAACCCAGAAAAATAAGCTGGATACAGTGTGTATTGGCGATTCTTATGATTGGAAAAATTATGAAAAATAACTCCCGAGTTCTTACGGAATTTGGAAGGGAGTTGAAAAAGAGGAGCTGTTGAAACTTTAAGGAGTTTCTTTTAAAATGATCATATTCCCATTTCTTGACAGAGCAATAAGCGAGTTGACATTATCAAAAAAAGGAAAAAAAGACAGAAACCCCTTTCAGACTCGGACATTCCTTTTCCGGAGAATTTAAAATTTCAAAGACATGTTCCTAAGAAATACACAAAATGGCTGCGCGCCGACTGTGTAAGGTGTCTGGTGTTACCTTACTCCGCCGTTTTGATGCTCCGGTGGTTGAAGATTTAAAAGTGCAAAAGTTAAAAATAAATTTATGAACAAGATGATATTTTAATTCTTCTTTTTTAAGTCTAGAAGCATGTTAAACATAACTCCAAAACTGTTTTTTTTAGGTAATTTAATTCTATATCCCACGTTAGTTCCGGAGGAGAACAAAACAACTTTTTTTATAAGGGCGTGGAAACCTTTCCCTACCAGACTCGTTTTAAAGCCTTGAGAGAAAGTTCAAAAAGTACAATATCTGCTAGCGATGGATCTGGGTCATTACAAATAGTATTAGAGCCATACATCACACGATGTGTTAGCCTTCTCGATGTTTCCTAAAGGGGTAGACACAAGGCGGTGTGCCAGTAAGGACGCTGAGCCCTAAAGGGAGTGGATTGTGATGTCCATTATTCATAAGAGTGTGACAACCTTCCCCTAGCAGACACGTTTTTAAAACCTTGAGGGAAGTCCCAAATAGGACAATATCGATATGGGTCGTTACATATTGTTGTCATCGTCGGCCTTGAGATCTCACAATCCACCTCCTTGGAACTAGAGTGTCCCAGTTAGAACCATGGACCTCCAACGGGGTGAATTGTGAGATCCCACGTTAGTTTAAAAATCTCTCCCTAACATACGTGTTTTAAAAACCGTGAGACGAACAACGATACGTAACGAATCAAAACATACGATATATAATAACGGTGAGTTGATGTTTTAATCATAATCGTACTTTATGTTATTAAAAATGGGATGAAATAACTTTTGACAATTATGAAGACCGAGGTGAAGGCATGAAAAGAGGAAGAAGATATCATAAATAAATGGAATGCAGAGCTGTGAGTTCAATGTACAATCAAATGAAAGCAAAACAAGTAATCTAATTTGCTCAACAAATTAGAAACACTTCCTGTAGACGAACGCGTTGACTTTTTACATTTGACATTTTTGGGTGAGCTGAATCCATACATAATAATGAACAGATGGGTTTCCAGAAGTTTCCAACTCTGGATCCATTTGGGCTTCAACACAATCGCTTTAGTTGGGCTTTCACTTCTCTTGGCCCACTTTATCCAGCCCAGTAGCCCATCAAATTTATTATTATTTTTTTTTAATAATTTATTCTATTGGTTAGACTTAATCGAATAATTACGTGCTTGTCTATTATTTTATTTAACAACTTAACGATTGCATTTATTATTATTATTATTATTTATTTCCTTTTTTAATTATTTTCTTATCCACCTAATTCTTTCTAATTATTTATTTAGAATTTTAAATCGATAGTTTATTTTTCCTAAAAGTTATAAAATGGATCAAAATAGTAATTTAATTCAATTAATTGTTGGTTGAGTAACAAATAAAAATGGAATGACTATAATGAAAATATTTAATATTACTTGGCCATTAAGCTTAGCTGAGTGTATATTAAAATATGAGTGTATCTAGAGCAGCACCTATATATTCTCTTTATTTGTTTTTTTATCTGGCTTGGTAAATATTTTTTAATTGTCAAATACATATATTCAAGTAGATACATGAAAGATTTATATAGTTTGTCAACTTGAATGGGTTAAGACATAGTTATGGAATATATCTATTTATTTTTAATTTAAAAGATGTCAGCAAATAAGGTAAGGTACATTATTGTATTAATGCTCAATTAAATTCACCGACATGACTAGCAAACGGACACCCATCCATCGCTATTTACGATCAACAACTAACTTGCTTCAGAATCACAGAATTCCACAAAAATACATTATAATGTACAAACATTGACATTAAACACTTTAAAATCTTCATATGAAAGACTCTCCACGTAAAAATGTGATAGGGAATAGAGTATTATTTAATTATAAATTCAGAACTTTTTTGCAACTATTTTAACTGTCAAATAGGCTCATTCTTTCCCATTTCTGACCCACGAAGAAATGTCGTCCTCCACTCACCAACAAAGCCCTTCGCTTCTTCGTTATCAGCTTCTATATTGCCTCCTCGCCGTTCTAACGTTGCCCGTTTCCGGTGGCCGGCGCTCGTCGGAGCAGCAACATTCTGGGGTTTTCAACACTTCAACCACCGCTATTTTAGTGTTCGGAGACTCCACAGTCGACCCCGGAAATAACAACTTCATTCCTACCGTGTTTCGGAGCGACTTTCCGCCTTATGGAAGGGATTTTCTCAACCACGAGCCCACCGGAAGGTTCACCAACGGCCGACTCGCCACTGATTACATCGGTAACGCCCGCCACAAATAAATTAAACTTAGAAATCCCTAAACATTGATTTATTTAATTGTGTGTCTGTTTGGGTAGCTTCATATGCAGGCATCAAGGACTTGATTCCTCCTTATTTAGACCCAAATCTGGAGATGAAGAACCTATTGACCGGAGTCAGTTTTGCGTCGGCTGGTTCTGGATTTGACCCACTTACCCCAGCCATTTCTGTAACATCTTCGCTGAATTTGCATTTTGCATTAATTTTAATTTAATATATATAAAAACTAGAGGAAGAAGGTGAAAGATATTTGAATTTAAGTTTGTGATGTGTTGTTGGCAGAATGTGATTCCATTAAGAAAGCAATTGGATTACTTGAAAGAGTACAAGAAACGGGTAGAGTTGGGGATGGGCAAAGACAGAGCAGAGGCGCACATCAAGAAAGCAGCGTTTGTAGTCAGTGCAGGAACAAATGACTTTGTGTTAAACTATTTTCTTCTTCCATTTCGACGCCAAATCTACTCTGTTTCTTCTTACCAGCGCTTCGTTATTCAGCTTCTCATGGACTTCCTTCAGGTTCATTTCCCCCCTAACCCCACCATTCCATTTCTACTGCTGCAATCAAACTAGTTGGTGGCTTACATAATTATGGCACAAGTTTATGGGAAAGTTATATTAGAACTGTTCAGGCCAGAGCTGCCCACCCAGCCAGCGGTTATTGTCCTTCTTACTTTTCGTTTACCCTTAACGTTTTCAAAACGTGCCGTGTCTATACCTGTATACAAAATACTTGGTTTTTCTTTTCAAACGATATGAAATTTCACAACTCACCTCCTTTGAGGCCTAGTGTCCTTGATCTCTATGAGACTAACTTGACGCATTTTAAAAATTTTGAGAGAAAGTTTGAAAAAAAAAATAAAAAAAGAATATATTTTCGACCGTCAGTAATGAGAGTGGGGACAAAATGAAGCAGAGTGGGTGGTTGCCATGCCACTGCAACACGAACTCCTCATTCTGTTCCTGTCTCCTTCCAACTTGTCTGATGAGTTGTTTGGAATTTAAAGCCTACCCTTTTAGTTTTGAGCGAATTATATACTACTATACTCCCATCTTTCGAGCGTTTCTTTCAAGACAAATGAGTAATAGAAACATAATGGGCAAAATCTTGTAGCTTGGATTGTGTTTTTTATTCATATACTGTGGTACCATACTTTCATGCCTGCCCTGTATGTGGAAACTTTATTGAATGGTTTGTGGTAATAAATGAGTGAATCATATTGTTTGTTTATAGGGCTTATGGGAGGAAGGTGGTCGAAGAATTGCGGTGGTGGGGCTACCACCAATTGGCTGCCTGCCTATAGTCATCACCTTGAACCTTGACAAAACCATGCTCACACGGGGCTGCGTCGAGTCTTATTCCGCCGCTGCAAGAGGCTTCAATCAAATTCTTAAGAAGGAGTTGAAATCCATGCAGTCAAAGTTAGCCAAAGATAACGTTAAATTTTATTACGTTGATTCTTATGGGCCACTTGCCGACATGATCCATAACTTTCATAACTATGGTATTTGGATGAAAATAAGTTGAAATTTATGGGATGAAAATGATTTTTTTTTTTAATTTTTAAATTGAAATATTAAGGGTAAATATGTAAGTGAAGTAGTAATGTACACGTGTTGATTTTTGATAGGGTTTGAAGAGGCTGGGAGTGGATGTTGTGGGAGTGGGTACGTGGAGGCATCGTTCTTATGCAATCCGAAAACCTACACGTGTCCTGATGCCAGCAAGTACGTGTTTTGGGACTCCATTCATCCCACTCAGGCGACCTATCACAATATCTTCCTCGCCGGTCGGCCAATTGTCGATGCTATGTTAAAACACTAACGTCATATATTACATCATTATGTTTTTTTTTTTTTGTCGTTAATTATTTTACGCTTATTTTATTATTTCCAGTCTCGGTCCTGCATCCAATAAAATGAGGATAATACACGATATTTTATTTTATTTATTCCTCCTTTTAAGTTTTATAATAATTATTAATTTTTATACGATGGAAAAAATTGCAATATTATGGGCTGGTGCCTGATGTTAACGGGACTCGATCCAGCCCAATCTATTAGCCGGCCGCCTTTCAGGTTTGGTACTCAAGCCTGCATTCTTCGGACTCGGATTTCAGGCGCCCTTTTTTCGCTCGACAGTCGACGGGCCGCTATCTCTCGCGCTTTTCGCGAGATGATGTTAAAGCGGAGTTAGTGTTCGAATCGCTCATAAACTGTTTGGGAGTGTGAAAGGTCGATGTGATAAAAGTATTGTTTACCCGATTGATTTTTTAATTTCATTTCTCCGCGATGCGAAGCTCTTCGTTACGAACGTTGAGGACCATTGCTGGTTCTGCGAAATTTTTTCTCGCTAGTGCTTCGCCGGCGGTTCGACAATCTTCTCGTTCCTATTTTGCTAATGTGAGTCTTGAGAAACTGCAGAAGGAAGCTATTCCTTGTGATTTCCTCAAATGGTGTTCGATTGGTTTCTTTCGGACTTCAAGATTCGCTTCGGGGTTCGCCCCCTTGCAACAAAAGCCGTTGGATTCGATTATGGACATGGAGAGGGCGAAAGATCGGTCACCGGAGGACCTCGCTTCCATCTGGGATGATGTAAGGTTTCTTCTTCTTCTTGTTAATTTTGTTTAATTTTAGTCACAATATTCGTTTCGGTTTGTAAGATTCCAAAATTCTTTATAGTCGAATTGTGTAATCTCTAGGATCGGTTAATTTGGTAGAAGAGATTAATGTGCGAGAAAAGACTTGGAGTATTGTTAGAACTTAAAATCGGCGGAACCTTTGTAGTTTGTAGTCATGAATGAGAGAGCTCCATTTTGAATCTAGTCACTTGCTCCTCCGAATTCCAGATGAAATGAATTTTATACTACACACATACAGTATGTGTGTAGTATAAAATTCATTTATTGGATGGATAATCTAACCTTTGTAGTTTCCAAAATCTAGAACCGAGAAGCGAAAGTGCCCCCCTTTGGATGGATAATCCATTTATTGGGACAACGACAATGGCTTCGTAAATTGTTCTTCAATGATTGTATACATTTTTTCATTTAGAGGTACTTCAATGGAAGAAATTTTTTAGCTAACTCAAACCTTGGTTAAATGTTATCAGTGTTAGTAACTTGAGTGAAACCATGGATGATTTTGTTGTTGTCACTTTTTCCCCGATATGTGCAATTATTCTCACATTCTCTTGCCGGGTTCTGCGCTACCAGTATCATTTGGGAAGAGGTCATATTGGGGCATCCATGAAAGCTAAACTATATCATTTATTGGAACAACGAGCAGCAGATTGGTAATTATCAAACATTTTATAATTCCCGGTTTGATTCATTTTCAGTATTTTGCCGTTCTAAGTTTAGTGCAATCTTGCAGCCGACACTTCGTCATTCCTTTGTGGCGTGGAAGTGGTTATACTACCATGTTTGTTCAAGGTTTGATCTTTAACTCGTGGCTTGAAGTTATATGTTTATATTAATTGAAAGAAAGGGTCCTTATCTGAAAGTTATATAATTTGATGCCGTTACTTAATCCCTTCATGTGTTTTCTTTTTCTCCCCCTCTCTTTGTTTAATAGAAATAGGAATAATATTTGAAGAAAAAGTAAATACATAGAAATTAGAATACCATCAAGGGATTAATCAAAGGGTTATTCTACAGTCATCCATCGGTTTATTTTTTCTTCAAATAAACCTGATATATTTGAAACACCAAAGCTTGATGGTAAAGACCAAGCCTTGAAGAAACATGTGAATTACCATCAAGCTTTGGTGTTTCAAAGAAATCAGGTTTCTTCTACAATAATGAACTTCAGGTTGCTATGGGAGAGGGTCTTAAATCTGGATGAAACGATTTCGTGGTCTTATCTTTGCTCGCTGTAATTGTTTATAGTTTAGAAGTTTGAAGTCTTGCTTAATCAAAACAGTGCTGGAAAATTGTTGGTGAACGAGATCTTATGTATATTTGGGCTGTGGGATATAAAACATAGAATTTAGTCTTGCCAGCAATGCTTATAGTTCAAGTTAAATGCTTAACTCGGTTATATATGCAAATCATTTTGCAGTTCAAATGCCGTATATCCTTTTCACTGGCCTTGAGGATTACAAGGCAAGAGGAACTCAAGCAGCTCCCTACTTCACCGTGGCCTATTACAAAGAATTTGCAGAGAGCAAGGACTTGGTGCTTATTCGAGGTGATATTGTGTTTACAAGTAAGCTCACCGACGAGGAGGCAGAATGGCTTTTAGAGACCACACAATCCTTCTATCTGAACGATGCTCGGTACAAGCTGGTTGAACGGTTTAACAAACAAACACATGAATTTGAGTTCAAGGATGTCTTACAAGCACTGGAAATGCCCATTTTATGATTTCTGCGGAGCTTATCTGGAAATAGTGCCTTCTTGAAGGTAATAATAAGAAATTTAGGAAAACACGACCAGCCTTTGTAAGGCTATCATTTATAGTTCCTCATAACTTTGCATAGGCTGTTTTGACCTTTAGAAAGAACCATCCAAGTTCATAAATTTGAGAACAACGTCATAAATTGAATCCCAAAATTTAATTTGTCTGATTGGGTGAAAATTGGATTATGATATCCATTTTTTCTTTTAAATTTAATTTATAATTTTTGAGTTCATCTTTCTGTTATTGTGATCCAAAACTTCCAGGTATGTAGTTTGAGATGTATCAAATACTTTAGAATATTAAATGTTTAGATTAATGTAATACTTAAATAGAACTAGAAATAAATCGAGTGAACAATCACAGTGAAAAGTAACTCCCAAGTATTAGAACTCGTGTAAATGCAAATTTGTGTTTCATTCATTTTTTTAAAATATAATTAATGATAATGGTAACAAATAATTAAATCTCGTCCAAAATCTAAGCACATTAAAAGTTTTATGCGAGTAGAATAAATCGAAGTAAGAAAAAAAGAAAAATAGAGGTAGAAAAACTAGAATCTAAAAAAGGAAAAAATATAAAACGAAAAAAAGGAAAACAGTGATAATTAAATAGCAAAAATAATTAAAAAGTAAAATAAACAAAACATTTTAGTAATGCCTATTATTAATATTGAGAAAGGGCGAAGGAGAAAAATGGAAAGTTAAAGACGACGTCGTTTAGGGAAGCAGATTAAAATGTCTCGGACGCGATGTTAGAAGAAACAGACATCCCCTTTCTCTCCCTTGCTTTCAACACTTCAAAACCCTCGGTAACTCTTTCCACTAACCTTCCAAATCTCTCTGTTCCTTCGTCCACAACCTCTTCTCGCACATACATTGCCCCTGCAGTCTTCTCGAATTCGCTTTGCCGCCATTCCTCCTTCTTGGCGAATTGCAGTTCCAATTCCCGGAGTTAGCGCCAATGAGTGAGCCCTCCAAAGAGGCCCTGCACATCGAGAAGCTCTATGTGTTCGGCGAGCGTCTCAATGTGGCGGAGGACAAGTCTCAGGTTTCCTGCTCATAACACTGTTCCTCTCTTTCTTTTTAGATTTTGAAAATATGTTGGGGCGGGTTTTGATTCTGGGATTAACTCTGTTGCCTTTTGTTTCAGCATGTGAAAGATTATCAAGGGATAATAGACGCAGCAAAAACGAGTACCAAAGCCAAGCAATTGGCCGCTCAACTCATTCCAAGGTTCTTCAAGTTCTTTCCCAGCCTTTCTGGTCCTGCCATCGACGCTCATATCGATCTGATTGAAGAAGAAGAACTGGCGGTTTGTATATCTCGAACTTCACAATCCGTTTTACTTATCCTGTATGG
Organism: Cucurbita moschata; assembly: GCF_002738365.1. Classification (NCBI taxonomy): domain Eukaryota; kingdom Viridiplantae; phylum Streptophyta; class Magnoliopsida; order Cucurbitales; family Cucurbitaceae; genus Cucurbita; species Cucurbita moschata. Next base: position 1,007,664 of record NW_019268557.1, on the reverse strand, counting down.
TCGATAAATTTTGTGAAAGAAAGAAGTTACGGAAAGAAAGAAAATAACATAAAATTTATTAAATCTGCTTGCTTGATTGGTTTTCGGACGTTTCTAGGGCGGTTGTCCACTCTCCTCGTGATGATTTTTTTTCTCTATATATTTCTTGAGCTGGTTTTATTAAGTGCTTTTTATATACGTTTGATTCGTAAGGCTTCTTCTGTTTATATGACTTTGCAGATACGAGTTCAGGCAATTCGAGGACTTCCTCTTTTCTGCAAGGATACACCAGAAAATATTGGCAAAATTGTTGACATTCTTGTTCAAATTCTTGCATCGGGTAAGTTATTTTTCAGTTCTAAAAGGTATTACAGATTACTATACTTAATTGGAAAACTGATTTAGTGATCTTTAATGCCTTAGAGGAATTTGTGGAGCGTGATGCTGTTCATAAAGCTCTAATGGCTCTCTTGAGGCAGGATGTTAAAGGTAGATACTAAATATTGTAATATGATGTCCATTTTTTTTTCTAGTGTACATAATGATACATACATAGTTCAAACTTGTGCATGACTCAACTAGCTATGTCATTTGATCCAATGTTAGAGGTTTGAATCCCCACTCCGTTGAACTTAAAAAAAAAAAAAATAATAATCATGCATAAAGTGTCAGTGATGCAAATTTTCAAAATAACATGAACGTTTCTGTTACAAATTTTTAAGTCTTATCATCTTATTATATATGTGTGTGATGATGCAGCCTCATTGACAGCGTTGTTTAAGCACATTGGCAGTGTTGATGAACCAACTACTGATGAAGTTATTCGTGAGAAGGTCTTAAGCTTTATCAGAGATAAGGTGAGAGGGTGATATGAGCAATGTCATTTGCAGCTAATATTAGTTATTCGTTGGTACAAGTTAGTGGATCATTATCTTCCATTTATATCTGTAGGTTTTCCCTAGCAAATCTGAACTCTTGAAGCCCCAAGATGAAATGGAAAGACACATAACAGATTTGATAAAAAAGGTAAACTTATAAAAATACATACATTTTAATCTATTTAAAGCTTCTTCTTCCTCTTTGGCTATTTATCCATTCGGAGTTTATACAACACAGATTTAATTTTATTGCTCTACTAGAGGATGAGCAAGTAATGTTATTAAGTTTATTTCAGAGTTTAGAAGATGTGACTGGAGCTGAATTTAGAATGTTTATGGACTTCTTAAAAAGTTTGAGTATATTTGGAGAAAAAGCACCCCCAGAGCGATTGAAAGAACTTATCGGAATCATTGAAGGGCAAGCTGATTTAGATGCTCAGTTCAATGTGAGTATCTTTCGCTTATGAAAACATTTTCACATTTGTGAATGATATTTTCTAACACAATGTGCAGTGATGCATATACTTTAACATTTCTCTGCTCTATTTGTTTACATTTCCATCCTGTATCACTCTGTAATGAAAGCTTTATACTCTCATGAGTGCCTACTACATCGATTTGTTTGATTAATAAGTATTTTTTTTTTTAAATTGATTCCTTTAACAAGTAGTAGTAATATTTGAGGAAAATGTGACAGTATTTAAAATAGTTTATTGAACAGTATCCTATTTGAAATTTGGAAAGAGTGTGATTCTTCAATAACCAGTTGTGCATTGAGAAGCTTTATGACAGATTGAGAGTGTAAAAGTTTCACAATCATGAGTCTGCTGCACTATTAATTAGATTAGTTGGGTTTAGGACTGAAATGAAAAATACAGCTTTATTTGAAATATATGAAGAGGAACACGATGATTGTCTTGTGCATGCTTTGGATACAATAGATTATTTGGTGATATTTCTGTGTCTGAGTTAAATTATTATCTTGCTTGCCACTATCACGTTACTGAGTTAGTACCAACAGTTTTCTTTTTGATATTGGCGGCCAAATATAATTTCCTCTATTCATTTTTCATTTTTACTTCTATTTTATTAATTACATTCCATCAAATGGGCCTTTAATGCAGGTTTCAGATGCAGATCATATTGACAGGTTGATATCATGCCTTTTTATGGCTATCCCTTTTGTTGTGGTATGTACATTTTACCTTGTACATAAGTGAATGATAATTTCACCATGTTTCTGATACTTTTGTGAGACTACTTACCATCCATGTCATCACATACAGAGGGGTGCGTCAAGTTGCAAGTTCCTCAGCTATCTGAACAAACATGTTATTCCAGTTTTTGAGAAGGTGATAATAATTTTTTTATTTCTCTCCTTGCAAACCAAATTACAGGTTCTTTTTCCTGGTTAAATAAACCATTTTCCAGCCCTGATCTATTCACAATCATATTTTATTTTAAGGCTTATTCATTATGTCTCTAATTTTGGAATATGATTGTTTTGATTGTTAAATGATAACTATGGATTGGAGCTAGTGGAAAAACAAATGGGCTTAAGTGATTGGTTCAAACTATGGTGGCCACCTTTTGAAATTCCATGTGTTCCTTTGGCAACAAAATGTGGCAGGCTTAGCTGGTTGTCTTCCCAGATCATTTGAGGTCTGACTATGTTGACTATGGCTCTCATGAATCAAAAGGAAAATATATGTCAATGACTACTCTTTTACAAACAATGTGTGTACATATTATTTTTTTACTATGACTGGCCGAAGCTGAGTCAAGAGCTTGATTCTTCTTAGTGGATTTGAAGTCTTGGTGACGAAATTTAATTTTTTTTTTTTTTAGTTCTAGAAAAAGGTTGTTCTTTCTCAATATGTTTGCATTTGGATATATTCTTAGGTTTTGGTGATCATGTGAAAAATAGTTAACAGGGTGGGATGGCATTTATATTTGAGGTTTATAATTTATCCTTTTCCCCTATTGATATTTGAACACGATTGCAGAATTTTTTTAAATTTCCACATTTACTTTTTCCAAAAAAAGGAAGATAAAGTTAATCATAAATCTATTTTCCAATTATTTGTTGGATTATCTATTTTTAAATGAAGAGTAGAACATTTCTTTTCCTCTGAAGATGTCTTATTCCAATTCAATGGCTGCCTTCCGATATATGAAATCTTCACAATGCAATCATTATCCTTGTACTGCCTGAAGGATCTTATTCATAATCCTTCTGATGTTGATGTCTAAAATTTTTGTCAATACCCTATGTCTGAAATTTAATCTTCTAATTTTTTCTCCATTCTGCTTTTCAGCTGCCTGAGGAACGCAAGCTGGATTTGCTTAAAGCCCTTGCAGAATTTTCACCATACACAACACCTCAAGATTCACGTCTATTCCTTCCTTCTGTTGTTCAACTCTTGAAGGTAACTCTGACTCCCATCTTTTTTAAATAGTGACTGAGGAGATTTGGCATGTGTGGGGTGGACTAGATATCATTGTTTGAAAAAAAGCGTCTCTATAGAGAAAGGCTGGTAAACTGTGCTTTGCTTCAAGAAGCAAGGTGTCCCCTCTGGGGTGTGCTCTCTGTCCCATGGTGCACCTGTTTTTTCAATTCTTTTTGTGAGAAACTAAAAAAAAAACATTCCAATATCCTTTACTTCCCCTATTAATTTTATACGACAGTTATAATTTCTTAAACATTTCATTATCTTATTATTAGTAATATGATATTTTTAATTTCTTAAACATTTCATTATCTTATTATGAGTAATACGATACTTTTTTAATGACCTTCCTCGGCTGGCTTTGTTTTATACGTTATAGGATGTGCAATTGTGTTATAATACCATTTTGTTTTCATATATAAACACTTATTTATATTTTCTGTTATGCTCTCCACCCAAAAAATAATAATAATAATAATAATAATAATAAATAAAAAATCCACTTTATTTTTTTCTTCACAGGGTATTGCACTTTAGTACCCCTCACGCTCTAAAAGGTGCACTCTTAAATAATGATTCATAAGGTTGTTAAGAACAAATATTTTCATCCACTTATTGATGGGGCAAAAATCCTTTGGTTCAATGGTTTCTTTGTCATCCTTTGGAGACTTTGGTTTGAAAGAAATTTTAGAATTTTTCGTGATCAAGAAAACTAACGGGAATTTTTTGGGATTTGGTTATACTTTTTGCTTATACTTGGTTTTCTACCTTTTTTTTTTTTTTTTTTGTAATTGTAGTCTAACTCATGTTACACCAATTGGGAATCTTTTTTTAACCCATTGATGTGTGGCGATATCTCATCTCCCCCACCTTTTTTTTTTATTTTCTCTCTTGATAATGAAAGTTACGTTTCTTATAAAGGAAAAAGAACAAGTATTTTGATAACCATCCTTTTCTAAACTGTCTTGGGAAGTACTTTTGCAATCCCTCAAGCCTTTAAGAAGTCATCCCTTTTTTTTTCCACTTTATAGTTTTTAATATTCCGTTGCCTCTTATCCTATGTATATTTATAGGATATGTCTGTCTTATGCAAGTATTAGTTTGTGTTCTTTGGAAGAATTTCGGACTGCCTTTTATCTCTATATTCTTGTCAAATATCGGTTGGTTAAAAAAAGAACTTGGTTATTCTGCTTATTAATCTATCATTAAAAGCATTGGACCCTTCTATTCACAGAAGTATATGCCTGGGAGAAAGACGGGAGAAGAGATGAACTTTACTTATGTTGAGTGCCTGTTATACACGTTTCATCATTTGGCTCACAAGGTTAGTTTTTTTTTTTGGGGTAGTATAAGGCAGTAATCTTTGTCCCCGTTCTAGCAATCAGATTATAATGTTAGAATCCTTTTGAAACCATTGGTGTGGCATTCTTATGCTATATTCGTGCTCTAGGTCCCCAATGCCACAAATAGCTTGTGTGGTTACAAGATTGTTACTGGCCAGCCTTCAGATAGACTGGGGGAGGACTTCTCTGGTAACTACAAGGATCTTACAGAAAGGTATTCATTCTTTAAGTAGTTTATAATTTTTGCTTAAATATCTTTTTTTCTTATATATAAAAAAATGGAATTGAAGTCTCCTCTTGCTTATAAGACAGGTCACTGGTAATATTATTATTTGTCCATGAAGGGACTAAACTAATCTGGTTAATGCGTATCCTTCAAAATTTTCTTTTTACCTCTTTATTCGCCACCAATTTCTTTATCATGTGCCAACTCTTTTTCTCCATTTATGCATTCTACTTCTCCATTCATGCAACTAATCCCTTCAGTCTTCTCATAAGACTCTAGTTTGTGATGGTCTAAAAATTAGTAGCTCTTCAAATGAATTAACAACTCCAACGATGGACTCTTTTATTTTATTATTTGTAGTAATAGGTTTAGTTGATTATGGGCCATCTCATCCATGCAGAATCTCGTGATTATTGTTTTTTCAGTTATTCCGAAACTAGAATTCTGGAAATAATCATTTTAATCCCCTTTGCCCCCTTTGGTTTCAGTTATTCATCTGATTGTTTGTCATTGAATAGTCAGTAGGGTGTCCCATTTGCTGTCTTTTTCATCTTTAAAGCCTTGCTGAACCTTCACACCCCCACACCAACACCACCACGCTGATTGATGGTTGATCAATTTCCGACCTGCAGGTTAACTAATATCGAGGAGTTGACTAGAGCTACCATTAAGAAGTTAACTCAAGGGATGGATGAACACAACAAGGCGATGGCAGCAGCCAAGTCGGAGGAAGCAAAAAGTAAAATTGTGAGTGCTTCTCTCATTAAACCTATGGTCTTTCACTTTAGTTTGCCATAAACATGTGGTCATTGTTCTTTTTTTTATTTTTATATTTTTGTCTTCTTGTTTTGTAGAAAACCCAACAGCAAAATGCCAAAACTGGCTTGCGGACCTGCAATAATATTTTAGTGATGGCAAAGGTGAGAAAGCAGTGTGCTTCGTAACTTTGTTGTAATATTTTTGATATTTGGTTCGTCTAACCCAATCTTTATTTTTATTTTCAGCCCTTGCACGCAAAGGCACCCTCATTTATTGGGGATAAGAGCATCAACCTATCTTGGAAGGAAGTAACAAAAACTCACGTGTCCACTACCACAACCGCAGCTGGGTAAGTTAACTAGTAATTTAGGCCCTTTGGTCAATGATTGTTCTCCCTTCTACAGATTATGTGCTACCAGTAGTGTTTCTTTTTTGTTCTTTGGATGAGTAGGTGGTTATACGAGTGTAGTCTTAGAGGTTTATGTTTATTTGGTCTCTGAACTTTCAAAAGTGTTTATTGGGTTCCTAAACTTTCAACTTTGTAACTAGTACAAAAGCCAAAATGACATAAATCTCGTAGTTCATACTAAATTTAATAACTATTTGGTTCTCATTGTAGGTTCTTAAATAGGCCTAAGAGACTTTTGGACGATGAACTTCCTATATTCACTTTATTTTTATATAGCATCCCACTAGAGCTCTCTGCAATGAGCGACATCTGTGTTCTTAGAAAAAAAAATGTCTTTCTGTGCAGGGGAAAACGGCCTGCTGCTATTGCAGCTAATGTATCAAACAACATACCATCAAAGAAAGGTCGTGGACCGGGTGGTTTGCATAATCAGCTTGTTAATAGGGCATTGGAAGGGTTATCTTATGGCGGCCGTGGAGGGATGAGGGGTGGTCGAGGAAGAGGTTGGGGTGGACGGGGAAGAGGAAAAGGTTACCGTTAAAATTTTGTGTGCAGCAGCTAAAGAGATGGAGGACATCAGATATTCACGTTGAGAAGAAATTGATAATATAGTAGGAGGCATCACTGAAATGAGTTAATCTGCTGAAGAAGTTTTGATATTAAGCTTATATGGTGATGAGTTTGCAGATTCAAGGTGTAAAATGCTAACGATTGAAGTCTCTAGAGATTGTAAAAGAATATTAGATTGGTTTCAGGCTTTGGGTCATTCTTTCCCCGAGTTAGTGACAGAAAACGGCGAGATGAGTTAACTAAACACTCTTAAATGTGGATGCTACTACGATTTGCTGACTTTCAATGTATTTTTATGACAGCCGCCGACTTCAACAGTAGGATGATGTTCATGCTTCTATTCAATATTTATTTCCCTCTAGTTGTTGATGGCGGGCGACTGCCTTCATTGTCTACTTTTAAGGGAAAAAACGTGTATTTCATTATAGGCTTGGGCAAGATTTGTGTTTCTTGCCAACTTTTTACTATTTTACGTCTACGATTTCTCTTTAATCTGGTTGTTGATTGATTCATCATCAACAATAAAAATACCAACCACACTAAAAACACCAAGAAAAATACGTAAGAATATTAATTAAAAATATAAAACTGGATTCAAATACTGAGCAGGTGAGCTATATTCATACGTGAGTTTGACCAAACTGTTATTATTTAAATCAAATTGAGAATAGCAGGTTTAAAACTCCTTTCATACCTACCATAATGGTAAAATATTCAGAAACAAGAAGCTGTTCTTTCAATAAAGTAACCTAAGATCCTACACGGCTTTGAAAAATCTACATATTGAAATCAACAACTTCCTCTAGAAATTTGATTTGAATTTCCCTGGCTAATCTTCCCAATTAATATACCATCTGCGTGGTTATACTTGAAAAGTAAAAATTAATTTAAGTATAACTCACTATAATTAATTTAAGTATAACTCACTATAAATGATCATATCTTTTGAAGTCCGGAAATTAAATCTTCATATCCATATATATACATATACACACGAAAAGCAAAGGCATATGAAGGATTATAGTGGAAAGGGAAGAAAGTTGCAAATAATTGAACAAAAAATACATGTAGGCAAATGTATAAAGAATAAGTAGGCGAAGTGCAAGCAAAAATTCTGAGTTATTAGAACAATATTGAAACACCCAAGAACAAAAACAGAGGCAGTGATGGTTTATAAAATTGTATTCATGCAGCACGAACCTGTAAGCCAATAACAAGTGTGCGTGTGCTGTACAAAAATTGAAATCATTGCCTCTCCAAGTCTGCTGGTCGAACCGAACCTTCTCCACATCTGTGAACCCTAAACGATCTCTCTCTGTCTCTACTCATCATTCTTCTAAAAGAGCTCAGCCGCGAGCTCGATTGCTCCTCCGTCAATGGCGGAGCCGTCGGCTGAACTGTCTGAGACCGTTCTCTGCTCATTGTCCTTCTAAACGAGCTGAACCTAGACCCGGATTGCTCTTCCTCTAACGGCGGAGCCGTCGGAGTCTCGCCGTCCTCCGTCGCTGTAACTATCGGCTCCACCGCCGTCCGGCAGACAGGGCAGGTTGTGTTGGAAAAAAGCCACATATCGATGCACTCCACATGGAATATGTGCTTGCAATTGGGGAGAATCCTGACGGTGGCTTTCTCTTCGATGTTGCTCAAGCAAATCGAGCACTCCACAATTTCACCGTGATGATCGGCTTGCTCGTGGATAGATTCCTGCAGAAGTTTGGCTATAAGAACAGGGTCCAGGCCAGCCTTAGGCGCCGGTGCCGTCGCCGCCGCAGTCGCCGCCGTGTGATTTTGGCGATCGGCCCGTGAAATCTGGTGTTCGAGATTAATTAATCTGGATTGCCTTCGGCGCCTATGGAGATATCTGAGATAAAAATGGAGGAAGAGGATGACCAAAACGACGACGAATAGACTGAAAATTGCAGAAATCATGATCTTGTGGCGGGATTGGAACTTCCGTAAGTGATGATCTTCGTCGTCGGAACCCATGATTGAATCAAGGGCGTTTTGTGTTAAGATTTTAATTTCACACCAACATATATATATTTTTTTTTTTGAAGAACTTTAAGATTGAAAGATTAAAATTTCATTATATTTATTCGACAAAAGATGACTCTTAAGTCTTTCATAGCCGTCGTTTTCAGTATTGACTTTAATTACGTTAAAATTAAAACTTGGTCTCGATTTTATTTTGGGCCACAACTTTTATGTTAATTGTGTTTTGGCCCCTCTTTTAACATTTATTACTTATTAACTTTTCAAAGTTTTTTTTTCTTCTCTCTGATATTTTCTATTTTTTCTTGGCGCAAGATACATATCTAGTTGGGATAATTGAAAGTAATTTTTTGTTATTTAATAAATAGATTAGGTTATTAAATAGCCTATAATTGCGTTATGAATGCAATAATTATTTACTAAATAAGTATACCTGGTGCAAGGCGAGTCCCTTCATTACAACTTTAAATAAATATATACATTTATTAATATTTAATTTTGCAATTTAAATGCCCAACATGAGCTGATATTTGTCCATTTTGGGCAATTACACGTGGTTGTTTACGGTTTTAAAACTTGTCTACTAGGAATAGTATTCCACATTTTGATCAGGAATACTTTATTCCCCTTTCCAACCAATGTGGGATCTCACAATCAACCCTCTTTGGAGCTTAGCGTCTTTCATGACACATTGTTAGGTGACTAGTTTTGATACATTTGTAACAGCCAAAACCACCGTTAGTAGATATTGTTCGGCTTTCTTTTCTGAGTTATGTGAGATCCCACGTCAGTTTGACAAAGGAACTAATCCTTCCTTATAAAAGTGTGGAAACTTCTTCCTAATAGACACATTTTAAAACGGTAAGGTTACGATAATATATAATGAACCAAAATGGTGGCTCGAGCTGTTACAAATGACAATTAACAAACAATATAATTCATCTCCTAATAGACACAATTTTATTAGCAATTTTCTGAGTATATTATTGTATTTATTTTATATTTATTATCATCGCAATAATAAAGGATGATTAATTTATTATAATTAATGTCTAATGGACTGTAGTGTGTTTAAATTAGATTTGAAAAAAGATTTATTAAAATTTTGTAAATGCGCTGGAAATATTGAATATGATAAAATAAATAAATAAATAAATAAAGCATCCTAGGCACGTGTTGAGAAACTAAATAATAAAAAAGATTTAATTATAATAAATAAAATTAATTCCGAATAGAGGGGCGGAAAATTGAGGCAATACGATATTACTTCTAATTTGACTTCACATTTCTCGTAGGGAATTTTCAAATTGAACGCTACATATTTTTTTTTCCTAATTATTCTTTTTTGGGGGAAAATAAATTGGCGCTTTCAGTTTAATGCCTGTTTTCTTTAAAACAAAATGGCCACTCAAGCTAAATCTTGACTTTTAAGCATCGTTGGAAACTGGGAACTTAAATAACAAACATCATTTTTCTAGGATCATTCATGTTTTATTACACCGAAAACGAAATCAAAGACAGATTTTGAGCTTCGTGTTCGAAACGGAAGAAAAGAAACATATTTAGGTCTCCGTTCATTTATTATTAAATTATAATTTTCAAAATTCTTTTTATAAAAAAAAAAAAAAACACTGACACAAGAGAGTGGATTGTGAGATCCCACATGGGTTGGGACGGTATTCAGTATGGAAAATCAACCGGTTATGCAAGAAAAAGGGAAAAAAAAAAAAAGCGTTGAAGATGATGAAGAGAACACTAAGAAAGAAGAAACAGCACCTTACCTAATGGATGCCATTATAGAATGCAAAACGTGTTAATGATTTTGAAATTATTTTAACTTACAATGCTTAAGCTGAAATACCATAAATGGCTTCAATTCTACTGCTTCTTTTCCTGTATCTAAACAGCATTACCTGTGCATTGCAAATCTGTAAAGTTCTGCTCATATAAATGCAAAATGAAACACTACAAACAAAAAGCACAATGGTGTCACTTTGTAACAACTTACAAAAAGAGTTGCAAAGATAAGGCTACCTGTATCACCTTTCTCAGCTAAATACCTCATAGAATTTCTCAATCACAAGCAAACCAGAATCAATGGACTCCAATGGGTCTTTTCTAAGACGGTGTCTTAAGCAGTTGGGAATCACGGTGGCTATGTCCTCAGCAGCAACTTTATCCCTTCCCTTCAGGGCTGCAAGAGCCTTTGCAGCTCTATTAGTCACAATGTCGCCTCTCAATCCATCGACATTCAATTCCGCGCAAACTCGCGAGATTTTCACTTTTAGATCCTGATCTATCTGCACAGAAGAAAGTGAACTCCTAGCTGAGGAAATTTGTTGTTGCAACTTTTCTTGCTCAACCTTGTAAGATTCACGGAACTCCTTAGGATTCTGGTCGAACCGGGCCCTCTCCTCGACAATCTTCACTCTCAACTCGGCATCCCTTACAGTGCCAACTTGTGCATGCATTCCAAACCGGTCGAGCAGCTGTGGCCTAAGCTCCCCTTCTTCTGGATTTCCTGAACCAATCAAAATGAACCGAGCAGGATGGGAAATGGAAATGCCTTCTCTCTCAACTGTGTTCCAACCAGAGGCAGCAGAATCCAGTAGGACATCAACTAAATGATCATCCAAAAGATTTACTTCATCCACATACAGAATGCCTCTGTTAGCTTTAGCAAGAAGGCCTGGCTCAAACGCCTTCACACCTTCAGTAAGTGCCTTTTCAATGTCAATAGTCCCACAAACTCTATCTTCAGTAGCACCCAATGGCAGATCAACCATATTGATTTTGGTCATCACCACTGAAAGTTGCTCTCCTTTCCCCAGACTTTCCCTCACTTCAATACCCATTGATTCAGGGTCCTCAGGGTCAGAATTGTAGGGATCCCCAAACACAACTCTGATTTCAGGGAGCAAATCGACCAGGGACCTAACCGTGGTTGATTTTCCTGTTCCTCTATCACCCATGATCATGACACCTCCGATTTTTGGGTCAATAACGTTCAGAAGAAGGCATAGTTTCATCTCATCCTGCCCTACTATGGCAGCAAATGGATAAACAGGCCTCTGACTCTCTTCTGAGATATTCGCAGCCTGAAAAGTCATGAATATATTATTCACTCATCTAATCTTGAAATCCAATCGTTCTTTTTTTCCCCTTTCTTTTCATTCTAAAGAAACTGTAAAAGAATTGTTTAAAGCAAGATCCTCTAAGTTCATTAACCAGTAAAGATATCATAGAAGTAAAGATCTTATCAACCATTGTCCTCCATCTAGTGCGATATTCAAGAAATTGTAAATCTAGTCGAAAAGGCTTAAATTGTATGCCATCAAATTTTCTTCAGTTTACAGTTAGCTTACTAGAACTGGAACACAAAACGTAGTTTTAAAGAGCTTCATGAATGCAGCTTGTATACACAGAAACGAACTAAATTGTAGGTGGTGGGAAACAAACCTTCTCGACAGTGTTTATTTCAGTGGCAACATTGCATTGGACCTGAGGCCTTCCTTTCTTCCCCTGAATCCTAATACTCCCAAAAGACTTCTTCCCATTAGCATGACCTGCAAAATCATCAACTTCTTAAGAACTGCTGAAACTCAAGATTCTGATCATCAGATTTTCAAATATTAGGGTTCAAGAGAGCATAAAAGAAATTAAAAACGAATTAAAAGACGACAATAAGCAAAAAAAGAGAGAAAATCGGTTAGTTTGTATGGAAATGTACCTGGAGTTAGAGAGAGAAGAGGGGCAAAATGCCGAGGGGAGGGAGAAGAGATAGATCGAGAGGCCAAGATCGCAGTTGAGGAAGGTCCTCCCAGAGCGAACGCCATGACTGAGTTCTACTGTGGGTGCGAATCCTTGAAAACTCCTTCTCAACTTTAATAAATGGTTTGTATTGGTTCGTTGGGTTGCGGATAAGAGAGTGGATAGATTTCTCTCTAAAGTTCTGCTTATTAGCCTACTCATACACTCATATCCACCCTTAAAAAAATTAGGCTAAATTAATACCCTAAATAAATAAAAAATATATCTTTAATTATTTAATTATTATTATTTTTTTTTTTTACTCAAATAATAGTTTTTTAAGTAATTGTAAGACATTAAAAGATAATATTACAATTTAAAAAAAAAAGGATTTGAAATAAAAAACCAAATTTAGAAGTATTTTTTATTTTAAAAGGTTTGAAGAGGGTTCTACGAGACTTTATCCGGTGTTAGATAAACTCGACTCTCGATAATAATATGATAGTATGATAGCTCTCATGACCTCTGAGCTTTTCTAAAATGGCTCATACCAACCGAGAGATAATATTCTTTGATTATAAAGGTACGATGAATACTTAAATTATCTCTCATGTCTTTGCTGGGCTTATCAAAAAGTGTTCGTACCAATAGAGACAGTATTAAATAATTGCAATATAGAAATAAAAAAAATGTTTGCTTTTATTAGAACTTCCAAGAACAAATAGACAATTTAAACATTCATATATAATTTGATCCAAATTTGGGTACTAGAGAAGCGAATTTAGCTCAATAACCCCGAAATCATCATCACCAAACTTCTTCATCTCCTCTCTGAAACAGGGCATCGCCGGTTTCCTCAAAGCGACGGAGACCTTAAACCCAGCCGTGCTCGAAGTTGCAGAAGAATGAGGCAAGAAGAAGCAAGGCTCCACACTCCCAAGAAGGAAACGAGAAAGTGGCAGCACCGTAGCCGGACCTCCCCAACCGAAATCCACCGTCGAATGCCCCAAATGTCTCCAGTCTGTGAACGCACTCACATCTTTCCCCGAAGTGATTCCCTCCCCACAATGAATCTCTTGAAAGTCAATGAAAGATCGTGCATACTCGTCGCTTATATTGATCTTGCTCTTCTGGATCTTCTTCGCCGTCTCCCAAATGGGTTGCTCTCTGATCTCCTCCGCCGTGAGTGTAACGTAAATTGGAACGCAACCATTGCCATAGTAACCCACCGGTAATGGCGGCTGTGAATGTTTGATTAATCCACCACACCTAAATGGTGTGAAAGTTATCTTATTTATAATCGAATAAATTACAAGGATATGGAAATAGTAATAAATGGAAATAACAATAAATGGAAAGATATCTATAGTAATAAGGCAAATATTAGATATTTGCCTTATAATAAAATATCAAATATAATATATACGGGAAAGTATAATTTATTACTAAATATCCTTAACACCCCACCGCAAGCTGAGCGTCAGATTTGAACGAACGTGAAGCTTGGATCTGAAAAATTCAAAGAGGTTGCGAAACACTTTTCGTGAAGATGTCAACAACCTGGTTCAGAGGAGGCGTAGAGAAACACTTTCTTGGCCATCGAAAATTGCAGAGGGATTGCTGCTTAGCGGCGATGCTGCCTTGGCTTCGACGAGAATATGTCTAACCCATGAAGAGGGATTGTCGCTTAGCGACGATGCTGCCTTGACTCTGGTGAGAATATGTCTAACCCCAAGAAGTAGAAGGGGAAACCTAGAGCAAGGGACAAAGACAATGTTGAAGCCGAAAGAGTCGCCACATTGGGCGAAGGAGCCAATTTTGGTGAGAAGGGCAGCTGGAAGAGTCGCCACATTGGGGCGAAGGAGCCAATTTTGGCGAGAAGGGCGGCGGCAACTTGGTTGGCGAAGATGCCAGTGCGGCGCCCAGATTCCAAAGGTAAATCTCTACAGAAGGTCGATGGGCTTATTGAGATTCTGTATATTTTCGAAGAGAAATGCTGATGAAGATCCTAAGATTAGGGTTTTTGTGAAGGATGAAGGATGAAGGATGAAAGGAAAATTGGGAAGAAAATGAAAGAGGCTATGTTTGGAAAAGGTGAGGTTGTATGTACAGACTATGGCGAAGGATGATTTGGAGGTCAAAAGGGTGGAGCCGAAGAATAATCAATCGGCTCTGCATGTGACAGCCATGACGACTGCCTCTGCGGCATCAAAGACAACAGTGGTGGTGGAGAAGAATAGTAGAAGATTTCAAAAGCCATTGAAAAGAAAGGATCTAGGTTGCTAAACCAAAATGGCTCTGATACCATGTGAATGTTTGATTAATCCACCACACCTAAATGGTGTGAAAGTTATCTTATTTATAATCGAATAAATTACAAGGATATGGAAATAGTAATAAATGGAAATAACAATAAATGGAAAGATATCTATAGTAATAAGGCAAATATTAGATATTTGCCTTATAATAAAATATCAAATATAATATATACGGGAAAGTATAATTTATTACTAAATATCCTTAACAGCGGCTTTAGTTGTTTCCGTATGTTTGTCGAATACACGAATTTCACCTTCTCATTGCCTGCAATTTCCGAGGCTTTCACTCTGGGAATGGAAGGAAGCCCCAAAAGTTAGAACAATAAAAGACCAGGAACACAAAATTAACAGACATGGTAGAATTCGACTCACTTGGCGCGCCATATATATGCACCCAGGGCTTCAAACGCGGTGAATCGAGAGCCAGATTGTTTGAACAACATGCTCTTGAACCTCTCCAGTTGATCGTCCGTAACAGGGAAGCATTCTCTCACAACCGCCCCAACTTCTTGACTGTAGGGTAAATTTCCATGTTCTAAACTCAAAAAATCTGCGATTGGTACCTCAATTCGGGGCGGATTCCTCGGGCCCAACAAACTAGCCCTGTCCCAGACTGGTTCGATCGACACCGTCCTCGCCCCACGGGCTAATTCAGCCACAGCATTGAAAAACTGAGTTGCCCCAAGTCCGTCGCACACAGAATGATGAATGGAAGCCCCGAGAGTGAACCCACCGCATTCGAACAGAGTAACTTGTAGAATACAAGGGTGGTTCAGCCCCTCATTCTCGTCCGGATCGGGCACCAACTGCTCCACAAAAGTTTCGTCCGGGTTATCGAGGTAATCAACCGACGCGAGTTCACAGTCCGCGGTGGCGCGGATGAGAGGGACGCCTTGGCCGTGAGTACAGAATAGCTCGAGGCGGTGATTCTGACGGCGGAGAGTTCCAGCGAGTGGGTAGTAATGGAGGAGGGCGGAGGAGAGGGCAGTAGCAATGACGTCGACGGGATCGGGGGTAGGAGATTGGTGGGCGTTGGTGGAGACATAGGCCCGAAGGTAGCGGAAACTGACACGGAGATTGGGATCTGTGTCGAGATGAGAAAGAGGGAGGACATGGCCGTGAGCGAAGGCGGGATGGGAAGGAAGAATGGGAGTGGTTGCTGATACTGTGACTCGCATGGCTGTGCTGTTCGAACGGCGGTGAGGTGGTGGGCCGGTGGGGATGCAAATGGTGCATTTTGGTCTTGATTTTGTAGACTCTCGCTTGGCGGGGTTGGTGGAGGGTACGTTGCCGTTTGGTGTGTGGTAATTGGGGGCGACGTGGAGCATACTGCGTCTCTTATAAATTCAGCCTAACATTTTATTTCAAACTAAATATGTAATTTGATCTATAATTTATAATGTCTTTTAAATGATAGTTAACGTTACTACTGAAATTGCATTTGAATACAAGTCGCTAATATATACTTTATAAACAAAATATAAACATTTGTTCATACACTAAGGGTAAAATTGGAATAATATACTTGCAAAAAAAAAAAAAAAAAAAAAAAAAAAAAAAAAAAAAAA
>NW_019268557.1:989348-990787 GCF_002738365.1 Cucurbita moschata | reverse complement strand
AAAAAAAAAAAAAAAAAAAAAAAAAAAAAAAAAAAAAAAAAAAAAAAAAAAAAAAAAAAAAAAAAACTCGGTAATATATTCTTTTTTCTTTTTGAAAAATATTAAAAAAATGAAGATCTTGACAAATGATCCCAGCGCTGCCCAGCGGTCAGTCGATGTAACCGCTGCGCTAATGATCCTTGCGCGCCATAAACACGAAAATTGCATATAAATGCAGACAGTTGAATAAAGCTTTGCATGTTCCGCGCTCGACCAAAGTTTTCTCTGGCCTCAGTCACTTCTAACGCACCCAGCCATAGTTAGCATCTCTATCCTATCGGTGAAACTCCAGGTCTCCCTCTATCTCTATTTCTATCGCTCTGACATTGGATCAAACTCGCACATATTGTTGTTCGTTAAAATGTGATCTCTTATTTTGTTTCTTATATCAATATTTTTGGATTTTGTCTCCAGCGTTGAATGTAAAAAGGAAAAAATAAAAATTAAATTCGTAGTCGTTTGATTCTGCATGATCAGTTTCCGTTATTTTCTTTCGAAGTTCATCTGTCATCCTCTGGAGACCTTTGTTTCTGCATTCTTTGCATTTTGTATTTGTAGGACTAATTTGCTTACTTTCTGTGCTTAATTTGCATTTTAGTCATTAACTTTCAGCTGACTGATTCATTTGATAGTTCGTTGGAATTTAGTCATGTGCTCCTCTTTTCGCCGACTACTCGAATTCCATTGTTTGAATCAAGTCAATCTCATTCATCCACTTCTCATTTTTCCAAAATTGATGTAATTTTGATTCCGCTGGAATTTACTACAGAGCTCGTCTTCTTCTTCTTTTAAACGCTAATTACGTAATAGTACCTACGAGTTTATCATCTTATAATGTGTATTAGTATAGGTGTACAATGTACATGGTACACACAGAGCTCTGCTCAATCTTGTTCACATTATAACCTACCTTGACCTGGAACATCATTCGCAGAAATCTGAGTTGATGCTTTCGTTTCAACTTTCCACAAGTGTTCTCTGGAACACTTCCTCAAGCAATCTGGTGTCGACTAATGGCTGGAGTTTGTGATTCCCCATCAGAAGAATTACCTAGTGTTATTTTGCACCTTGTGTGTGCTTAATCGTTAATTACATTTCCATTGAAGAGCAGGTTAGTGCAGTTCTGCTGCTGTTTAATTTTAAAGGTTTTCACTACGTTTCCACCGAACAAAATGGTTTAACTTAACATCCTATTTATTTAATATATTAATTTGGATCTATTATCGACCCAACTATGCACAAATTTCAGATTTTACAGGTGAGAATAAAAGAGAACTGACAATCACTTTAAATAGTTTACCATTTTATTGACCTATTTATTTAATATATTAATTTGGATCTATTATCGACCCAACTATGCCTGTTGTTTTCTCATTTCTGTTTTTTTTTTTTTTTGGGGC
>NW_019268557.1:985895-989140 GCF_002738365.1 Cucurbita moschata | reverse complement strand
GGGGGGGGGGGGGGGGGGGGGGGGGGGGGGGGGGGGGGGGGGGGGGGGGGGGGGGGGGGGGGGGGGGGGGGGGGGGGGGGGGGGGGGGGGGGGGGGGGGGGGGGGGGGGGGGGGGGGGGGGGGGTTTGATAGGAATAGGAAATTTTGAGAAATTCGGATGAATTCTTAGTGGAAACATCTTCTTCTAATAGTTTATTCTCTGTAGAAACGTCATCTTATCCGCTCACCATTTGTAGGAGTCAAACCAAGTCCAGTACAAGTGGATGGCAGAACCAAGGAAAGGAGCATCTTTGGCTACTGATCCTAGAAAAAAAGATTCCCTTCTAGGTATGCACTTTTAGCTTACATATGTAGAGGGAACATAACTCAGTGACTTGTTTTGATTACCCTTCTTAGGGAAGGAAGTTCAATAACTTAATGTTTGATTTCTCTCAGTGCTTACCGTAACTCCTTATCAGTTAGTGGTATACAAAGTTTGAAACTATGATACGCGAGTTGTTATAAATAAGAGAAAGAATACCTTAGAAAGCCACATTAGTACTCTATGCATAGAATGAAGTGTAATGAAGCAACTTGATCTATCTATTTTTTAGATGTCATGTTCAAACTACAAATAATGTGAAATGGCTGAATCTGTAATTTTAAGGTCCTAAAAAAAATGTAATAGAACCTCTACTAACCTTGACACAGATGAGGACATTGGTGACGAATTTATGAACTCCTGGAAATCAATATCAGTGGCAGAGGATGACATGGTGGACTTTAGTTTTGGTACGGTCTCCAAAGGCAAGAATAAGGCCTTTGATTTTGGAACTTTGTAAGTATTGGCAATTATTTGAGCCACTATTAGAAAATTGGGTCTTTTTAATATATTTCCTCCTATCATCTTTCAACCCTCATCAGTCTCAGTTATGGATATTTGTGTTCATTTCATGTTCGTGCATTACAACATCAAGTGGAGTGGGATCTCAAACACCATGTTAGAAAATAATCAATGGAGGCTTCATGTTACTGAAAAATATTATTTCTTTTCTTTCAGGGATGTTGATTTCAATCTGGATGGAAGTTTTGAAAAGTTATCATCGTTCAAGATTGACATGCCAGATCTTGACTTTTCATCCCCGCCCAAAAAGAACGAAAAGGCTAGGAGTAGTGGTAAAGAAGGATCACCCAAAGAAAATCTTCAAAGGGATATGGACAGCTTAAATTTCTCTTTTGATTTTAAAGAGTAAGTGGAGAAGGCAATTAGGGAAACGCTTGGACCTTATTTCTTAAGAATCATGTTTTAATTTTTAGATAACCATGACCTTGAACCTTAACTTACAACTTCTCATTATTACTTCTGTCTGGAATAAGACTGGACAGCTTTGATGTTGATAAAAGCTTACAAAATGGAGAAAGGACTTGTAAACAACAGCAAGATACCGAGGCAGTTTCTTCTTCTAGAGTCGAGCATGAAGCTTTTAATATCCATATAGGTGAAGAAAATACTGCAACTGATAATACTAGTATAGCCAAGAGACTTCCAGCATCAGGAAACGAGACCAGTTCTAGAGTTGAGAATTTTCATGGAGATCATGGTGAGCTAGAGTCAGAAGTTGCTGATGGTACATCACATGAAGCAAGAAATACAGCACCAGCTACAAATGAAAAAGGTTGTTTACCTGAAAAAGAATTGTCAAAGGGTAGTCATCAAGTCATTCATGATGTTCCTGTCAGGTGTATTGCCAGAAATTATGCACCTGAATGTACTTCGGAACCACAGTCTGAAATTTGTGCGGAAAAAGGAGAACTAACAGTAGTTTCAGGTGGAACTGGAAAAGTTACTGATGAAATTATAGATTCTGATGGAGCTTGCTGTAAAAAGTTGCCTCATAGCTATTTGTCTTCGATAAATCTCTCTGCATCGGAGAGAAATCCAACAGAAAAAAATAAGTCGGAATACAGTCATCTGAATGAAGTTGTTGACAATGTTCAACTGGCTGAAGTTCATTTAGTCCTCAAAGATTGTTCCAATTCAGATGCCCCGAGGAAGCTTCTGCTTGACACGCAGGAAATCAGAGAAAACCACAATTCGAAATTGAAACCGTCTATAGTTCCTTTATGCAGGTCAGATATTATGCTTTATCGTATTATAGTAATAGATGAACAAAATATTTTAATACAAAACTTCACTAAGTTATATTAGTTCTGATCGTCTGAATTCGAATGTGAGGGTCGTTGAAGAGAAATGCACAGCTGGAAATTATTTACCTCATGTATTTACACAAACTCATTTTAAATGAGTTACTCTGCTAGAGATGCTGTGCAATTATGAATAGTACATCCGTTATTTGAGCTTTTAAAGAAATTCATGATGTTATCTCATAGCATTTGTTTTTCCGAATTTCCTGATGCAGAGGACTACCGGTAAATGAAGTGACAGTGAAAGAAAAAGAAGTGAGTGGGAATTACTCAATTTCAAAAACAGACGTTGTTAGGAAATCTCAACTATATCAAGCATCATTTATCAGTACGAAACTTTTCACTTTAGGGAAGAATAGAATTGATGCTCCAAATCAAATTCCTGCAGCTGGAGACAGGTACGCTGTTTTCTAATAACCAATGCCTCTTGTTTATCAAAATGTACTATATATTACAATCGCACTATTGGAGCTTTGAGACCAGTTGGTCGACTTTATGATATGATATTTGATGGTAGACTAATAACAAACACGATAATTGTAGCACATGGCCATGGAAAGACTTCTAGCAGCCTCGGTAATGTGAAGCAAGGCTTCTTAACATAAACTTTTCAGTTTGAGCCACTACAGCTTTGCATCGGCTTTGTTAGATGTCCTTGTACTATAAAATTCTGGAATTCATAGTTCACAACAGTTGAAAATTGCACTTTCTCCATGATCATATGGCCATGGCCATTCAATAAGATAATATTTGGCTACGATGTTTTTGTTCTGATTATATACAAATCGCAGGAATCGTTGCAGAGACTCTCGACCACAAAATAAATTAGCAAACACAGCTCCGCCAGTTGTAGTACAAAGTGAAAAGAGCGTAGGAAAGCTTCGAGCTTCAAGGTGACGTATATTATTGGTTTTCCCATTTTATGTTTGGACTAAGCCTTAAACTTCATTTTGAGATGGAATCGTCTATTCCTAGCAAGCGTATGCAGAATAGTATATATATATATATATATATATATATATATATATTTTTTTTTTTTTTTTTTTTTTTTTTTTTTTTTT
>NW_019268557.1:889842-985391 GCF_002738365.1 Cucurbita moschata | reverse complement strand
TTTTTTTTTTTTTTTTTTTTTTTTTTTTTTTTTTTTTTTTTTTTTTTTTATGTTAGTTCTTTTTATTGTAGTCCCAGAGTTAAACCTAGCAATTTATGTGGGAAAACAACTACTCAAGCACATTGCAATCCGGAACTATGGAAACTATCAATGATACCTAATCGAAGCGCGAAGACCATTTCCGCCCAAGAGAGTAAACTTTGTTCTCTTAAAACTGGCTTAATATTTCCCGGTCTTTCCAGCTTGAAGACTTATAGGTATGCTGTTCATATATATATATATATATATTTTTTTTCTTTCTTTCAAACATCTCTTCGAAATATACTGGTTAATATTGTATGATCACATCATTCTTCTTTGTCTAGGGCATTTGGAGGAAAGCAAGTTCCAACTAGTACTGGAACTGTGAAAGAAAGGAAATTAGGAGAGTCAGAACAAACGGAAGCAGGACAAAGAAGTAAAAAGTTAGATATTGGCTATTGTACTGAAAACGCAGAGAAACAAGAACTTTTAATCTCCAACATGAAGCGCAAAGCCCTAGAGGTTTATATCTTTAGCTCATTACCCCACGTTACTGAGGTGTCTAGAATAATTATGCTTTTTAATGCCAACACCTCAAGAAAGTTCTTTCTCCGTAAGTTTCAAGTAGATATCGTGGATATTTACTTAAAAATTATTTACAGGAACCAAATGCAGATCCAAAGGGGTTAAAACCTCTAAAGCATCTCTGTGTATCACCTAGTGGATTTAGGTAGCAGCATACCATTAATCTCATTCATCTTTTTTATTTACTATGATGATTCTCTTTATTAGTGAGTTGCTTTCCAAATCACTTGCAGAAACACTAAAGAGCCGTTGAAGGAAAAGATAGAAGAACAGGTTTCACAGTGAATTGGAGTTTCTAATTAATATAAATGAGAAAGTTGAATGGGGCATTAAATACTTTAAGAAAACAAAAACGAGACATTGTTAGTCATTATTCCATTCCGTTTTTCTTTCATGTTGCAATCAGGTTGAAAGTATGACTACCGCTTCCCATGACCAATTAGCTTCCAATATTGAAAATCCTCGCGTGCCAAAGACGATGGAATTGGAAATATCTTTGGTTTTGGAAAATGATCGAAATGTTGAAAAAGCAGAAGCCTATTCACAGCAGCTGGAAGATGTAAGTAACTCTGTAGATTATTTTGTCTTTTATCAGATTGAACAGTAACTTTCTGATTCTTTTCATTTGGAAAAAGGAGCTAGAGACATACAATAACCACTAATCAAGTGACAAAATATAAACTTCAAAACATCCTTTAAAGGGGATATGATCAGAAATTTAAATGCTTTCAGTAATGTTGCAAATACAATCATTACACTTTTAAGAGTAACCTGATATAGATACCTCACGAATCTGTTAGTTTTATTTTCTTACCAGATCTGTAATATGCTGAGAAAGAAGCAAGAAGAGGCCAAAGAAATATTAGTCCGAGCTATTGTTAACAACAATAATCTGCTCATGCTCAATCATCCCATCTATGAGGAGAAAATATCCTTCCATTGCATTTTCATTTTATTTTCTTTGGGTTTTTCTTTTCTCGTTCCCTCATTTGAAGCCCCATTCCTTCACAAGTTCGGACATTATGAAGCTTCAGAAATTTGCTGCCAAAATGTTGTCCAAGGAGCTTCACACAAAAGCAGCTTGAGTCTTATTCAATTTACAGGTACGCATATATCTAACCACTTCGAGACCCTATGGACATTTTGTTGGGTTCTTTAGGTACAGAGTTCGTACATTTTTTGCATTGTCAGAAGTAAATGGAAAAACTAGAGAAGTATATCAGGAATGGTGCGTTCTCATTTTCCTAAGTGATAGACCGATGAAATATGGTTTTCTAGCACAATGAATAGTGTCTACACATAAAAATATGGAGAGAAAACTTTGGTTACTACGCAGCTGGCAGCATTTTATCTTTTGCTTGTCTGCTCCTCGAACCACAGATTGCACTGCAAATCAGGAGCGAAAACTTGGGATATAGGTAGATCTTATTTTTCTGATAATAGACTGAAGAAAATTGATTCAACAGACATTTGGACGATACAGATTAACTTGATAAAGAGTGGATTTGGTAGGCGTTT
This sequence comes from Cucurbita moschata, assembly GCF_002738365.1. Lineage (NCBI taxonomy): Eukaryota > Viridiplantae > Streptophyta > Magnoliopsida > Cucurbitales > Cucurbitaceae > Cucurbita > Cucurbita moschata. Next base: position 983,267 of record NW_019268557.1, on the reverse strand, counting down.
AAAGCGGGTATTTTTATCATAATCATTTTTAAATTACATTCAGATTAGCTCAAAGCAGCAGAGACGTGTTTGGAACCAGCTCAGTAGTTCACCTTCACTCTCTAGGGACGAAACTAGAAACCAAAATGGCTCTTCCAGTTCAGTTATGAAAAGAGGAAAATGACTTGCTGAAATAGGAATGCACCTAAAATAAACTCCATTTCGTCATTTGAGTCAATTTGTTGCGGTGGCGAATTTGTCAGTTGCCGAATTGCCATTTCTAGCATTAACTTCTTTTATTTTTGGAAAAAGATAATTTATATTATGGAAGATTGGTATTAGGACTCATCAGATTGGAGCAATGGCTTTGTGGCCGCTTCTTCTTAAACCTCATCCAATGTCTACATTCCTTTTCCTCTTCAAACCTTCCAATTCTTTTGACTGCCCTCCCAAAATCTGACATGTATACGATACCAAAACGTGGCCATAAGGAATAATAAGACAAATTTGTTTTTTGGTGTAAATGCAAGTCACCATCAAAAAAGTCTTAACCTAATGACAAATATAGAAAGGCCGAACTCGCACTAAGATGTATTTAATTTCTATTAGTTCTCTGCGTTGATAAGTTGGATTAAATTGAGATTCTCTCCTAGATCAGTAGGAGTAGAAGAAAAAAGTAGTTCGGCAGACCATTTGTCAACTGAAAAGGAAATATGGATCATATGAATAACAAATCGGAGGGATGAAGACCATCTTTACAAATTTGGCTAGCCAGGTAGACAAATCCAATTATCACTCTATACTTTATCATCTACGTATCCCAACCCAATAACAACCTATGTAAGAGCATGACATTGGATTTCTCTTTGGGATGCATTTATTTATTCAAATGAAATCTCTCTGTGGTATATTGGATCTGATTTTATATAAATTAAAATCCAGAGTAGCTTCATAAGAGAAAATCTAAACTTCCGCATTGTTTATCCTTGGGGCATCGTCAATAGATAACTAATAAACACGCACAACCAATTAAGAGAAAAGAGATGAGTAAGACCAAGCCGCCATGGTGATCTTAAAAAGAAGGAATAGATAAAACAAGTATATTCTTGTTTTTTATGATTCCTCTTCTGTGGGCCTCAAATCCTCTGGCAGTGCCTCGAGGATTAGCTGAAAATTTTATGGCAGTTTATGGTCCTGGTGCTTTATATACGGCATTGAATTGTTACTTGGAGCCTTATTTTATCATCACAAACTTCCAGTTGCCAATTAGGTTCAGCCTCTAGAGTATTATCAATGCCTTGGAACCCTTTATTGCAGAATATTAGGTCATGGTAGGCTGTATGGCAAATTCAGTTAAAGGAGGGTAAAATTACAAATATTTTTAGTGAAAACAAGATAGTGTTCCTTACATTAAGCGGAGAATGGATACTAGCTGATTTCAGAAGTTTTCATTTACCACAGGTTCTTTCCAATCATATGATTCCCCTTGTCTCTTCTCTTTCATGGTTAGTTCTAGTCCAGGCTTGCACTTCTTGTCTTAAAGAACTAAACGAATGATTTAGCCTTTTTTCTTTTTTAACCTTAAATATGGATAATATTTGAGCAGTGGAAATAGCTGCCAAAGTGCATGCACCAACTTTCTCGAAGTATTTGTAAATGAAAATCTGAATTGCAGTATCACAAATCCACTACCTCTTGAAAAATACCATGTGCTCATTAGAGAATAACAAAAACAATCATCCCTAACAAGGATCGAGGAGAAAAGTTCTAGCACGTCTAGTTACTGGTTAGTGGTTGTTTTCTATTCATTTTTAATTACAGTATTAGTTGTTTTAATACATGTTACATTATATTTCTGGTTTTTTTTTAACTTTGTAACTTGTGTTTATTTAATTTTGTTATTTAAAAGTTAAAGACCCAAAAATAAAAAATTGGGTGGAAACTTTTAGGGTATAAAGATTACCAATTTGAGCATGATTAATTAGTTAATTATGGCATTATAATTTTGAGCAAAAGGTTAAAGCTTTTTATCCCCAACTAAAGGAAATTAAAAAAAAATAAATAATAAATAAATAAATAAAAGACCACCACAAGTGATTGTTATATGAAATTACTTCCAGTGTACGAAGATTTTTTTTTAATTTTAGGAATGAGTAAAGAAGCTTGGTGAACTGGATGGAGACGGGGCTGACCGACAGTTGCTCCTCTAGTTTGTTTTCTATTGAGAAAATTTATAAACTTTGAAGTTTTTATTTTTCCATTTAATTTTTAGGATTGAGTTGTCATGCGTATCCAAAGGCCTCTTCTTTAGAAAATAATGTCAATAAAGTTTTTGAGACTATATAATTAATTAGGATGTGTTCTTGTGTACACCTTTTTTTTTTTTTTTTTGTTAGGCTTCACTTCCAGTTATTCGTTGGTTGCCCAACTAATCCCAAGTAGAATTACATTTCCTTTGTTTGCTGAGTCAAGTACTGATCAACACACATCACAGGATTTAAGACTTTCAAAATTTTTGGTTAACTGGCGCCGACGGCTAACCATGTTAACGTACTGTAACAGGGCAAGCTCTGGATTCTTTAAGTTGAGCCAATAAATCCAGTAAGGACAAATCAGATTAAAAAAAGATGGTTTTGGCGAGTATAAAAACTTGCCATCCCCAAGATTACTTAACACATACCCAAGATTACTTAACACATCGCTACAAACTGATATTTAGCAATGGCCAACTTTAGCTTGTGGGTCTGCCTGATCTTGATGGTCTCGAACTGTTTTGCAGGGGCTGATTCTCGACGACTTGTTGGCTTTAACTCGGAACCAAACGTTCCGGCTAAGACATATCGGCCAGCGCTGTTGGGTTCCAAAGAGAACTTTCACATTGGGCTGGTCGCCGTCGAAGGCTCAGGAAGCATTCATCAACGTGGGGTGGCGCGCCTGTCACCGGGAGGCCCTGATCCCCGCCACCATTAATCTTCAGAATCCTTCTACCTGTGGTTTAATCAGTTTGTCGATCAGCTTCAAATTCTGTTGTGACCGTTTGATGTAGAAGATCAAAACTAAAATTTTGTGATTTTACAGAATTCTGAGAAGGGTAGCAACCAGGGTGAATAATTTTGTGTGTTTCCGACTAAGTAATGGCAATCCTTTTTTTGTTTTTCTCTTTATATAATTTCGTACCCTTTAGTTCTATTTTCGAACTCTTAAATATTTATTCATTCACTTGAGATGTTTATAGCAATCTACACAACATCATTAAATGATGCTCGTTTTGAGATAAGAATATGGTTGACAATCCTTTACTTTGAAAGCTTTTAGGATTTAAGCTTCTCTTTTATTTATGAAACTTCTCATGAGTATCGTGGGTTTTAGGATCAATGGGCCTTAAGCCCAGACTAAATTTTCATTCAGTTAGCTTTTGGACTTGTATGATCTTGGCCTCGATTGTTATATAAGGTTCAATTTGACCAAACTATATCTTTTTATATTAAAAAGGTTATAGGCATTGCCTATAGCGTCTTAATGCGATTAGGATTCCTATAAAAAAAAATCCATTGAATTTTGGGGAAAAAGTTTTTGACACAATTTTTACTTAGTATTAAGGATATATGAGACATTCTTGGTCTAGGAAGAGATTTGAAGTTCGAGATCACATCAAATAACGACATGAACGAGGATTAATACATGATCTCATTGCATGCTTACAATCCCATAAATGTACATAATGCAGTTGTGAAAAAATAAAATAAAATCCAAGTCCTAATAGAAATCATTATTATTCTAAACAATATAAATCATTTATAGGATGAGAATAAGTTGCAGTCACATTCTTAAGTCTAACCGATTAACATGACCAGGCGGCTATGGCTGAGAGCTGCACCATTGAAGATTATCGTAATTCTTCAAAGGCTTTGAGAGGATCATTATAGTCCATTTCTGAGAGAAGTGGAAGATCAGCAGGCAGCATTTCTGGACTCAATCCTTCTTCTTTCAGCTTCTGGACAACCTCCTCGAACACGATCGTGTTGCCATTTCGACTCAGGTGCAACCCATCACTGCAACCAAATGGACAGATCAGGCTCGAGCAAGAAGTAGTATACATAAATGCACATTCAGGACAAACATGATCTCATAAAGCAGCTTCTAAATGTCTAGAGAAAAGACACCCAAACAGCACCTTAAGCAGGAGCATGGACAATAGATGTGCTATAGGCTTTTAGATACTTTTAGATATAAGCACAGAGAAGCCCTGCTGTCTCTCTTAACATAGCCTCCCATTTGGTAAACATATTCAAGGAAAGTGAAGGACAAAGCAAATCAAATGGTTATCACGCGGAACCTAAATAATTTAAAGTAGCTCATTGAAAAGTAGAGCGGAGATACTGGAGTAGTAGTGTAAGATCCCACGTCGGTTGGAGAGGGGAACGAAGCATTCTTTAGAAAGGGTGTGGAAATCTCTCTCTAGCAAATACGTTTTAAAACTTTGATAGAAAGCCCGAAAGAAAAAGCCCAAAGAGAACAATATTTGTTAGCGGTGGGCTTGAGCTGTTACAAATGGAATCAAAGCCAGACACCGAGCGGTGTGTCAGTAAGGACACTGGACTCCGAAGGGGGTGAATTGTAAGATCCCACATCGATTAGAGAGAGTAACAAGTGCCAGCGAGAATGTTGTGCCCTGAAGGGGTGTGGATTGTGAGATCCCACGTCAGTTGGAGGGAAACAAAACATTCTTTATAAAGGTGTAGAAACCTCTCCCAAGTAGCGTTTTAAAACTTTGAGGGGAAGTCCAAAAGGGAAAGCCCAAAAATGACAATGTCCGTTAGCGGTGAGCTTGGACTGTTACAAGTAATCCTCTCTAACTACGTGTTTGTTACACCGAATGGCCCCATTTTTCTTTTGTTTTAGCTATCTAAATAATAGCCACAGAAGCTTTCCAATCTAGTGCTTGGTATGTAACAGCATATAGAGAAAAATGTTGGGAAAGATAATTGTCGACTGTGATGTCCCACGTTGGTTAGGGTGAAGAACAAAACACCATTTATAAGGGTGTAGAAACCTTCCCCTAGCAGACGTGTTTTAAAGCCTTGAGGGGAAGCCCGAAAGGGAAAACTCAAAGAGGACAATATCTACTAGCGGTGAATCTGGGCCGTTACAGAGCCCAACTGTCGAACTGTCTACCAAAGGGAAGGGAAAAAGGGCAGCAATCTATAACATCTAATTCTAATCAGAGTTCAAGAAAGCTTACAAATAATATAGTAATGATGGCATCAGATTATCCAAACCAATTACTAATCTAAAAGATATCTGCGCAAACATAGGAGTGAACACATAAATACCTCAAACAAGCCTTTTCCCAGCCAGGAAGTTGCTGCATCTTAGTCCAAATATCAATCACAGAAACCCCACATTCTGCAGCAACAGCAATGCAAGCCTTGGCATAATCACCAGCTGCATTGTTAGTCCTCTCAGGCTCATTTAATGGATTTTCAAGGTAAGGGTTTCTGCACACACCGTTTTCATTTCCCATTATCAGAACTATTATTTAAAAACTTGAGACTTCAGATCTCTCAATAACCAAAGATAATAGGAGAGATAAGCATACTGTAAACGCCCTTCTTCATCAATAGGAGGAGGGGTGATCAGCAGAATACGAGTTGCAGGCCATTGCTTCTGCAAATCAAATGGAAGAAGATTCAGACTCTGTTTGAATTGGTAGAAAGAGAAGTTGAATAGATTAGATCATTGTGTTTTTTATTTTGTTTGTGAAGACAACATGTAAGCAAAAAAGAAATAAGGGGATCTCACAATCCACCCTTCTTGGGGGCCAACGTCTTTGCTGGCACACCGCCGGTGTCTGTGAGACTCACAGATACTATCCATTGAACCCTTCAGACCTAAGCTCAAGTTGTTTTACTTTTAGAATCCACCAGAAAAGTTTCATACTGATAAAGACATTATCATTCATGCCTCATGCATCTAACATCTTCTCCACATCTAACCAATGTTCAAACTAAAATAAATCCAAAACGTTGGGGGGGTGAACCGGAGAGCTTATTGCTTTTCAACAGAACCTTGGCTAAATCAATGGAGAATGTACCAGATAAAGAACATAGCAGACGCGTGGAGCAAGAGGATACCTTGAGAAAGGAGACGATTGAAATAAGGTTTTGCTTGTATTCATCCAGAGGCACGTGTTGAAAGGCACCATATCTATCTGGAAGGCAAGCGTCATTAGCTCCAAAGAACACCGTCAAGGCAAGCGGATCGCCGGCGCCGCTATGTTCTTCTGATGCCGGGAAAACTCGTTCAAGCACCTTAAGTGCCCATCTCGTATTGTACCCACTGTAGCCTCTAACCACCACATCGGCCTAATCATATTCAAAACAAAAGAAAAGCACCCAAAATCCCACAGATTCAGAATCAGAAACGAACAATAATGATGAAAAGAAAGATGGGAATGATTTTTATAGCGGCTCAAGGCAAACAGTGAAAAGAAAACAGGCGATACCCTGCGAGAGAAGTGATTGGCTAAAGCGGCTCCCCAGCCGCCATCAGCAAAGGAAAATTCTGTAATGGAATCGCCGAAAAGATAAATCCTTGGTCTCATCTTTCAAATGGGTTATTTGCACAGAAACAGGCCGAAACCTAACAGAAATTGAATATCCCACGAGATAACTAAATACCCTTTCAATTATAAACTTTATAAAATTGTGCAACTACCACATATATATATATATATATATATATATATATATATATATATATATATATATAGATATATATACTCCTGTTCAAAAGATTCTCACCCAAAACTCCAAAAGAAAAATCCCATCAACATCATCGACTTTTCCTTTTACTCTGCACAATTAATGGCCCAATTCCGAAAAGCTATTTATTTTGATGGCTCATCGATGGCCGAAACAATGTATATATAAATACCCATCTCCACTTCTGAGCATCGAGAAGCTTCATTCTTTTGAAAAAAGCACAAGAATAGTTGAAGTTAAGATGACATGATCCAAACGTATGCGCTGATGGCAGCTTTCAATTGCAATTCCTAATGGAATAATATAATTCCGAAGATGGGAACAGGGAAGAAATTCTGTAGAATGCTCGTCATAAACAGCGGCATCGCATTCGGTATCAGATTTGAAAAAGAGGTCAACCCTCGTGACCACGACAACAGTCAACAGTAATACAGCAGATATACCTCCCATTAAAATATGATACCTCAAGGAGTAATCCGGTGCAGTGTTTCTGTCCGGAAAGTCCGAATATTTTAAACCAAAACCACGGTATAGTGCTGAAACCAAAACCACGGTGCTGACAGACAACTGGTCATGGATGGAACATAATGAAAAGAATCCACCGATTGAAAAGGGCTGGCTTTTTCTTACCTGGCGGCAAATGGAGAGTTCCACTTTAGAATTTAACAAATCATTCCTACGCCCATGGTATCACAAACCCATCTCAAGTTTCAGGCTTTCCTGACTCTTCAATAATCCTATATTAAGAACACCAAAACCCACAAATAGTAACCTCTTAACCTCCTCTCAAGTTTCAAGCTTTCATCATTTTCCAATAATCCTGTAGTAAGAACACCAAAACCCATAAATAGAAACCTCAAATCAGATCTTTTTCACATGGACGCTGCTAATTCAATTGGCTCTGCGGCTCATCCCACTTCAGTTCCAGTGCCGGTGGCTCCCAATGTTTCAAGCGGCACGCTCGGCAGTCACCTCGCTCGGCGGCTCGTTGAGATTGGAGTCAGTGACGTGTTCTCTGTTCCTGGGGATTTCAATTTGACCCTTTTGGATCACTTCGTCTCCGAGCCTGGACTCAACTTGATCGGCTGCTGCAACGAGCTCAACGCCGGCTACGCCGCCGACGGCTATGCTCGAGCTAAGGGCGTGGGTGCTTGTGTGGTCACTTTCACCGTCGGTGGGCTAAGCGTGTTGAACGCTATTGCTGGTGCTTACAGTGAGAATTTGCCAGTGATTTGCATCGTGGGAGGTCCGAATTCCAACGATTATGGCACTAACAGGATCTTGCATCATACAATTGGGCTTCCTGATTTCACCCAAGAGCTTCGATGCTTTCAAACAGTCACCTGTTACCAGGTAACTCCCATATTTAAGGATTTTAATGGAAATCTGTTAATGGGTTTTACTTGGGAAGCTGAATAAAGGTCAATTCAGGGATTAAACTCGACAAAAGTGAGAGTATTTCATGTTTTTTCCATTTAGTTTAGTTCGGTTTATAAAGTGGTAATAATGTGGCAGGCGATTGTGAATGATTTGGATGCTGCGCACGAGTTGATAGACACTGCGATTTCAACAGCCTTAAAGGAGAGCAAACCAGTTTATATCAGTATAAGTTGCAATCTTCCTGGAATCCCTCATCCTACTTTTGCTAGAGATCCTGTTCCCTTCTTTCTTGCTCCAAAGTATGATAATTTTTCTTCAATCATCTTCCAATTCTTCTTTTATCATTAACATTGTTTGAATTGAAGCTTATTGTGCCATCTAACATAAAATTCTGGATTCGCCACTGGTTTCAGAATAAGCAACCAGTGGGGGTTGGAAGCAGCAGTTGAAGCAACAGCAAATTTTCTCAACAATGCAGTGAAGCCAGTGATTGTGGGAGGTCCCAAGCTAAGAGCAGCAAAGGCACAACGGGCCTTCGTCGAGCTCGCCGATGCGAGTGGCTACCCGATCGCCGTTATGCCGTCCGGGAAAGGGATGGTGCCAGAGCACCATCCACAGTTCATTGGGACGTACTGGGGCGCTGTGAGCTCCAGCTTCTGTGGGGAGATAGTTGAATCAGCTGATGCTTATGTCTTCGTTGGTCCTATTTTCAATGATTACAGCTCTGTTGGGTACTCATTACTTGTCAAAAAGGAGAAGGCTGTGATTGTGAATGTGAACCGTGTGACCGTCGGCAATGGGCCATCCTTCGGCTGGGTTTTCATGGCTGATTTTCTAACGGCATTGGCCAAACGATTGAAGAAAAACCCCACTGCTCTAGAGAATTATCACCGAATATATATCCCTCCCGGCATGCCTCTCACCTACGCAAAGGACGAACCTTTACGAGTCAATGTGCTCTTCAAACATATTCAGGTTAGCCATAGAACCAAATTTAAAACTTCGAATGTTCAGAGGATAAAGTTTCCAATTTCTTATTGATGGGTTTTGTTTTTAACTTCCCAATAGCAAATGTTGTCCGGTGACACTGCGGTAATAGCTGAAACTGGTGATTCATGGTTCAACTGTCAGAAGCTTCGTCTTCCTGAAAATTGCGGGTGAGGCTTGGCTGGTGTTTTTGTTTCCGGAGCCTTTTCATGTACAGTGGTGTAACCCTTTTGCGTTGATGTGTTCAGCTATGAATTCCAAATGCAATATGGATCTATTGGGTGGTCAGTTGGTGCCACTTTGGGATATGCTCAGGCCACTAAAGATAAGCGTATAATCGCCTGTATTGGTGATGGGAGTTTCCAGGTTTGTGCTTACTCTGATTGACTTGCTTGATTTGTATAACTCAAAATCAAGAACTCCAATGGAATTCACGATTTCTTGTTTTGAACTCTATGGGTGAGATCCCATGTCGTAACGGGTTAAAGGGGAGACAATATCTACTAGCGGTGGGCTTGAGAACTTAACAAGCTTAAACATTGGCTTTCAGGTTACGGCTCAAGATATTTCAACAATGATTAGATGTGGACAACGGACCATTATCTTCCTCATCAACAATGGTGGATACACCATAGAAGTGGAGATTCATGATGGTCCATACAATGTTATCAAGAACTGGAATTACACTGGACTGGTTGATGCCATCCACAATGGTGAAGGAAAATGCTGGACTGCCAAGGTCAGCTCAAAGTTCTAACTCGCTCCTAAATTCTTAACAAACCTCATCGTGCTGATTCGACTTTCCCTCGACCCTTACAGGTACGAACAGAGCAAGAACTAATAGAAGCAATCGCAACCGTGAACGATGAACACAAAGAGTCATTATGTTTCATTGAAGTTTTGGTACACAAAGATGACACAAGCAAAGAGCTGCTGGAATGGGGGTCTCGTGTGGCCTCTGCCAACAGCCGCTCTCCAAATCCTCAGTAACTCGCTGTTAGTGTGTAACATCAAATATTGAATAAAGAGAATAAAAACAGCAGAGCCTGCTCTGCTCTTTGGTTGTGTTGTGAATGGTTGGATATTATTATTGCGATTGAAGTAAGGTAGTTGTGGCATTCTGTGAAATGCAAGAGGTTTTAATTTGAGGAGTTGTGTATGGGCCTTCCAACAAAGCAATGGCTATTACTTTGTATGCTGCTTCTGTTAAGTGCATGCCATCCCAGCTAACATATTCTGAAGGATTATCACACAGCGATGAATATCCGTACTTTCTATGTGTGTTTGATGTTTCCTTCTCATTCACCAAACAAAGCTGTAGAGTATTTGTCAATCCTGCGTTATAAATTTACACATTCAAATTCAAAGTCTGTCACCCATAGAGAAAGGTTTCTACACTCTTGTAAGGAATACTTTATTTTCTTCTCTAATCGATAGAGATAGTATTCCTCACTTATAAACCCATAATCTTCCACTAATGTGGAACTCACTCCCAATAATCCTCAACAATTCTCCCCTTGAACAAAATACACTATAAGCCTCCCATGAAGCTTATGGAGCTATTCAGAATAGCCTCCTCTTAATTGAGGCTCGACTCCTTACTCTGGAGCCCTCAAACCGAGGATTCTATTGATATGGCTAAGTTTAGGGCATGACTCTGATACCATGTTAGGAATCATGACTCTCCCATCCACAATGTATGATATTGTCCGCTTTGAACATAAGTTCTCATGGTTTTGCTGTGCTTCCTCAAGAGGCCTCAAACCAATGGAGATAGTATTCTCAGTTATAAACTTATGATCTTCCACTAAATTAACCAACGTGGACTCACTCTCAATAATCCTCAACACTAATAAGGGTATGAAAACCCGCATTTCAAAATTTTGAGGAGAAACCCGGAAGGAAAAGGCGAAGAAGATAATATCCTCGGAGTTCCAATGGAATGAGAAAAGTAAGACAGAAAAATGCGTACCAAAATCTTGTGGGGCATCATAGAAAAGCATGGCAGAATTGTAATAATCTGCATATATGATACGGATGTGAGGATAAAGAGCTCGGATTTGTTTCAATTCTTGTAGAAGCTGTTCATTGTGGTACTCAGAAAATTCATTGAGCCAATTTACGCAACCGTTCTCTGAGTTCTGGACTGAAGTTCCATAAACTTTGAGATAAGTAGGATTGCAACCAATTGGAAGGTTACCAGGAACCATTAGAGTCTGAGCTCCAAGCTTAATCAACTCCTGTTGTAAATTAAATGAAAGGTCTTAGCTTTCTTTAGAATTAATGGGTAGAAATTAGAAAGGAGAAAGGGTCCTACGGTGATTGCTGAACCAATTGCTTTAACCACTGGTGTCACTAATGACTTAATTTCGTCAATGTTTTGCCGTTCGTCAATGAATGCATAATTGTAATCATTGCCTCCTATTTCTCCCACCACAATTAGCGACCTTTCGAGGATCGCTCTGCACTCTGTAAATCAAGATCATATTAGCGAGCTTTTACTCGATTGTTCTGGGATAGCTGCAATAAACGAGGGGAACCTACTTGCCGTTGCAGTGGAAGAGGATTTGCAGACGGAAGAATATGTGTTTTTGAACCATTCCATTTGAACCCCAAGAGAGTAATTCGTGGGTAAATTAGTAATCCCCTTCTCTCGGAGAACCGACTCATCCAGCGCCGTTGCTCCCGCAACTGCGAAATTCAATCCCTTCTCGAAATCCTGGATGCTAATCCTCCGTCTTCCCACACTCAGATACGGCGGTAGCAATGGAAGCCCCAGTGATTGGGCTGAAGAAACAAGTACATATACATACATCCATCAGAATAATCGTAACAAATAGGAAACAGAGCAAAACAGAGCAAAACAGAGCAAAACAGAATGTCGTGGGTCAAGAAAAGCAAAGCAAACCGATGAAGTCGACAATGAGACGGCCATTGGAGAAGCGGCCGGTGGGGTGGTGGAAGAAGGCGTCTCCATAAGGAGGAAAGCAAGAGTGGGGAGGTTCCTCGGAGACACAATTGCCGAAGAGGTTTCCGGTGTCGGAAAGAGAATCTCCGAAGTTGAAGATGGAAGTGAAGCATCCCAAAACAGGAGGTGGAGCGAAGGTCAGCAATGACAGAACAAGTACGATGAATAACCGATTCAGTGATTGGACGGGGGAAGAATTGGAAGAACCCATGGATCACTCAAAGCTCTGATTCAGATTCGGAGATGGGAAGTGGTAGAAAGACGAATTTGGTGGTTGGATCTTTGACAACTCAATCTGACATTATAAATATATATTTCGCTTGTCCATTCAACGGGTTGTCTATCCGTTTGCAAACTGAACGTTAGTGATTGGTTTATCAATTCACACAACGTGTATGATAGCTGGTGACCCGATTCACACTATATAATATGCATATTTATAATTTCAAAGTTATATGTTTATTTATATTATTCAACTTTAATAATAATAATTTCAATCCTTGAATATCTCAACTACTCAATAAATTATTGGAGAAAAAAATATTATCATTAGTACCTTGAAATGACATTAAAATATTAAAATATAATTCATTAAATTATTAGAATAAAAAATAATATAGTTGGCAAAAATATAATTAATCTTAAACAATTAATTTAAAAGATAGGGTTGTTCCCATCCCCTCTCACCCATGCTTTCATTAAATAGTTTGATAAGGACTTATTTATCTTATATTGTACATAAATGGAAAGAAATCAAATTTATGAACAATTTAAATTTAAAAAAATGTGCACATAAAAGGAATTAGTTGAATGTGAGACATTGTCCCTACAGAATCAAGTAGGGTCGGAGGTTGATTTGAAGAGGCTTCGGAGGCCTTTCACTTGTTTGGGCCCATTAATGGTCTCCAATCATTGTAATCTGCTCTCTCCTTTTCTTACCAAAACATTAATTTATTTGTTTTAAATTTCAATTTCAATATAAAACATAATTCTAAACTTTTAATTTTATATTTATTTGTTCCAAAATTTTAAAAGTTTTGAAAATACACCACTCTTCTATTCAAATTTTTATATTCTTTTCGGAAAAAGTAAAATTTGATTTATAGTAACGCTAAAAATATAACTTTTTACTTTATTACGAGAAAAAGATAGCTTGTGTTATATGTCATAAAGATTATTTAATATTCTATATATTATGGTTGTTGCTTTTATAGGTGAATTCAGTTAATTCAGTCGAACTTGTAAACCATTTTGGCCCAAGATGGAACCGATAAAAAATGTCTCAAATCGAGTTTGTCTAATGAAATAAGCCCTAGGAAAGAAGGCATGATCGTTCTGCGCAACCCCTTTGAGTGATAACAAAGGCCTTTATAGCCTACCTCTTCACCCGTCGAGGAGTTCGCCAATAGCAATTAAGTTGATCCTTTTTGCAACGAGTTAATGAATTTTTAGGTTAATTTCTCGAAAGTTGACTAAGGATAATTAAATCCATATCGTTAGCTAACCGAAAGCGTGCAATCGAGTTATGCGAATGCTAAGGGCACAACTATTTAAAGTTTTAATTTTTAACACATTTAAAAGTTTTATATAACTTTAAAATTATAATATTTTAAATGATAAAAATATATTAAAATATGTATTTTACATAACATAAAAATACAATAATCCATTTATTTGAGTTATCTCTATTGGGTCATATCGACCCAAATGGTCCGATTAGTCCAATAAATGGGCTGGGTCGAGTCAAGCCGGACAAACTTTGATTTTGGGTCGATTTTGAATTAAACATAAACTATACATGGGCCGGCCTTTGAACACTAAATTCCTTCCATATCCCTTATGTATTAATAATATAAAATGAAAAGAAAAATATCATATAATATCATTAAAAATATCCTTTCATATTTGCTTTTTGGCATTATATATTTCTATTAAAATTTGTCCATACTCTAATTTTATTTTCAACATTAGGTGACGATGTTGACTTATTCGTATGCCAATAAGTCTTACGTGACGATGTTGCCAACGAGATGGCCCTTGCCAATTGCCATTATCTTTCAATAAAGAAAGATTAAAATGCTCCAAATCTAACTCTAAGTCGAAATGAAGATATAGAGAGAAATGCGAAGGAGGATAGTGTTACACACAACTCTTTAGGAAAAACACTCGCATTCTTTATTAAGACCCATCGATAAAATATTACAAGACATTTCGTCAAACACTAATAGACTCGAGAGATAAAAAGTGTTTGCTTAGTTGGCAAATCATAGAAGAAGGACCACTTCCGAGCTCAAAGTCTCTCTTTTGCCAAGTGTAGATTACATTATTATACATAGAGTGATGAGAGGAGGGAGGGATATTAATTGTATCTTTGTGGCATTCCTTTTCATGCTACCTACTCTCACATGATACCCTAAACCCTTCTCTCGCATTCATTTATGATTATTATTAACCTTATAAGTCCTAACTTTTGCAGTCAATTATCGAAACATGGTAAGGCTTTACTTCCAAGATTGCCTGTCTTGCTTCAATAGTCTTCACTGATAGTGAACTCGAATTCATCTTTAGTCCTAGCACTCGTAACAAGACAAGTAGGTGTGTAGATAGGACGCGAGATGAATCACAAGGTTCCCTAAAGTAAAGGCAGGCTGTTTTCAAGCATATAATATATGAACCATCCCTATTTATTTACCGCCGAGAATAGTATGATCGAAAGTCTACAAATATTAAACCCAAACAAAGCAAAGTGTAGTACATCGAACAAAAAGCCCATGAAAAACAGGAAAGGAGTGTTCTTTCCTTGTTTATTTAATCATAGACTATGGGTTTAAATGTGTGTGGGGGATAGCTTTTGAATGTTTGAACGAGAACAATTGTAAAAGTACTGTATACTTTGGCCCATTACGTATTGTCGTCATGGTCTAGTAGTTTTAAGGCGTCTGTTAGAGAGAAATTTCAACACACTTATAAGAAATGTTTTGTTCTTTTCTCCACATCGATTGGAGAGAGGAACGAAACATTATTTATAAGAGTCAAAAAAATTTTCTAACGGGAACATTTTAAAATTGTGAGATTGACGGTAAAAGTGAACGATTTTGAAAAACTCGAGGAATTTAGGTCTATATTTCGAGCTCTATCAACAAACTTCCTCTTTCTTTCTAGTTCAATATTGTTGGAGGTTTGATGTTTCTCATGTCTTAATAAATGTGCTTGAGTCGCAATTTTTTCAAATTTATTGGATTTTTATAATATACGTTTCATTGACTTTTTAGACAGTTCATTAATAAACTTTTTTTAAAATATAAAATTAATGGTTGGAATCCATAAACCAAACATATTTTTATATACTATTTTGACATCGAAGTAAATACTTTTTGACATATTCATTAATTTTAAATGATTTATTATAAAATAATAATAAGTGTTTTTTTTTTTGTTTAAATACCATTTTAAGTCTCATTTCGTAATTTAATTTTGTATTTACAATAAAATTTAAAATTAGTATTTACCTTTTGTTTGCATTTAATTTTGACAATAAAATATTTTAATAATTTATATATAAAAAAAGAGTTAATGGATGCAAAATACAAAATTTAAGATAAAACAATAAAAACTTGGTCTATCTTGCCCTGAAGCAGAGGGAGAGAGAAAGAGAGAAAGAGTGAGAGCTTAGACATGGTAGCTGGGAAGGTGAAGGTCGCAATGGGGCTGCAGAAGTCTCCGGCGAGTAGAAAGGCGGAAAGCACACCGAAGCCGTCGACGCCAGCTCAGGCTTCTCCAAGCTCTGGTAAGGTTTCTCAGAAAACAGTCTTCTCCCGCTCGTTTGGTGTATATTTCCCTCGCTCTTCTGCTCAGGTTCAGCCTCGACCGCCTGACGTGACGGAGCTTCTCCGTGTGGTCGAGGAGTTGCGTGACAGAGAGGCACGATTGAAGACTGACCTATTGGAGCACAAGCTGTTAAAGGAATCTGTCGCCATTGTTCCTATGCTTGAGAATGAGATCTCTATGAAAGATGCAGAGGTTGAAAGAGCGTCTAAGCGAATACTGTTCTTGGAGGCGGAGAATGAGCGATTGAGAGTTGAAATGGAGGAAGTTTCACAGAGCTTTGAGGAGCAGAGGAGAGAGGGACAAGAGAGAATAAAGGCAATGGAAGGTGAAATCACGGAGCTGAAGAAAATGGCGTTGGATCGAAGTAGAATGGAGCTTATTTTAGAGAACGACGAACTTTCGGCGTCGCAGAGGTTTCAGGGATTAATGGAGGTCTCTGAAAAGTCTAACCTAATCAGGAATTTGAAAAGAGCGACCAAATGTTCGGATGCTGTTGTTAACCAACACAATCATAAGGTTGAACCTCCAGAGGCAAAGAATGACGAAGTTGTAACTGAGGGACCGAGACACTCACGATGTAACTCGGAAGAACCCGCAGAATCCACTCTCTGTAACGTAAAATCGCGAATACCTAGGGTTCCAAAACCTCCGAAACCTTCTTCATCTCCCTATTCTTTTGCCACTACTTCCTCCTCCTCATCAACTGTCTCTTCTGGTGATGTAGAGAAAGCGATCCCAGCCCCACCCCCTGTCCCAACCAAGCAAATGCAGCCGCCTTCGAAGTCGGCACCGCCTCCCCCTCCCCCTCCGCCGCCTCCCAAAGGTAAGACGCCGATGCCGGCGAAGGTACGGCGAATTCCGGAGGTTGTTGAGTTTTATCATTCGTTAATGCGGAGAGATTCACGGCGAGATCTCGGCTCCGGCGTCATGGACCCGCCGTCGACCGCCAAAGCTCGTGACATGATCGGAGAGATCGAGAACCGGTCAGCTCACTTACTCGCTGTAAGTCACCGGTTATGTACACTCTGTCTCTTAAATTTTCTCAGTTATGTAATTTACAATAATGTCACTAGGCGGAGCTTTTTGGCAGTGGGAGTTGACTGGTTTTCAATTGTTTTTTTTAGGTGCCCCTATTGGTTTTCTTTGGATTTTTATTGTCAAAATCGGAATATTACTGTCTTTTTGCATATCCTTTCTTTTCTCTCTCTTTCCCTCAAGATTTTTGCATTTTTGTCATTTCAAGTTGAAATGTTTACTCAATTCGTGGCCTTCGGGAAATTGATTAATTCAAATTTACCCTTCCTCTTCCATCTCTTGTTTTTTCAGGAAAATAATAATAAAAGGTAATCATAGAGATTATATTTTCTTTGAAGCCACATAAAGATTGATTTTGAGAAAATATCAACCTCTTGATGATGAACTGACTGCTTTAATGTCAAAGCCAACATCAAGGAAAAGTTACTTTAATTATTAATCTCATGGGATTTTGATTTAATTATGATTTTCATGATTAATCTCCCATGTTACTTGCAGATAAAGACGGATGTAGAGACTCAAGGGGATTTCATAAGGTTCTTGATAAAAGAAGTTGAAAATGCTTCATTTACGGACATTGAGGACGTTGTTCCATTTGTCAAATGGTTGGATGATGAGCTCTCATACCTGGTAGATGAAAGAGCCGTGCTTAAACACTTTCAATGGCCAGAGCAAAAGGCCGACGCTCTGCGTGAGGCTGCATTTGGATATTGCGATCTTAAGAAGCTGGAATCCGAAGCCTCTTCGTTCCGTGGTGATGCCCGCCAGCCCTGCGCTTCGGCTCTCAAGAAGATGCAAGCTTTGCTTGAAAAGTATTCGAGATTTTACCAAAGCCTACATTTAATCGATTTTGTCCTTTGTTTTTAGCTTCATTTCTTTGTTTCTGTTCTTGGTGCATCAGGTTGGAGCATGGTATATACAATTTGTCTAGATTGCGTGAATCTGCAACGAAGAGATACAAAGCATTTCAAATTCCTGTGGAGTGGATGCTTGATACTGGAATTGTGAGTCAGGTAAGTTCCATCTCTGTCCAATTTAACAAATATAGCTAAATTCTAGGCCAGTTCGGCGTGTGGTGGAAGGTATCCAAGAAGAGATGACTGCTGATTTAATAATAATTTCCTTGACTTGAACTGCAACCATTATTAAAATAATTAAGTTGTTCCATTTAGGTGTCTCCCAGGTGGTCCCTTTTAATGGATCCGTTCTGGAGAGACAAGGGAAATAAGTCTGACAAAGTCTACATAACAATGTAACACAACAATGGAGAATGGTTAAGAAGATGACAAAAAGGATGTTTTGATTCTGCCTTATTTTCCTCTGCCCCTTGCCTGCACGCGCACATGGGAATTCCCAGATTTCTAAACTACATCTTCTTGCCTGCTTTACAGTTCTTTTTAAATTATGGGCTAACAAGAGAATCAGATTTTGCACGTTTTGCTGTATGCAAATTCGTTTCTTTTTTATAACTTTCTTCCGAATGATCACACTGGGATTTGTTTGTTAGTATATATATTCATTCACTTCATAACTCGATTTAACCCTTGAAAGCTCCAGAATCCCATCTCTCAAGCAATGCATTATTTAAAAAGGACAAATCGCTTTGTCTTCATAATATGGCATGGTCCCCTAGGCGCCAAGTTGGGTGTTGTTTAATATGTTCGCGAAGTAATAGTTACTCGGTTGATAAGTTTCTGATCCGAGTCAATTGTGTGCTTCAATTAATGTGCCACAGATCAAGCTTGTCTGTATAAAATTAGCATTGAAGTACATGAAAAGGGTATCCGCAGAGCTTGAAACAGTCGGTGGTGGTGGACCTGAAGAAGAAGAGCTGATTGTCCAGGGCGTTAGATTTGCCTTCCGTGTGCATCAGGTAATGTTGAGGGGACCCCTCTTATTGACATAAGTGGTTATTGGACCTCCATGATCGTGTGGTAAAGTTCTTCAACTTGTTATGTGCAGTTTGCAGGAGGGTTTGATGTAGAAACGATGAAGGCGTTTCAAGAGATGAGAGATAAGGCAAGTTCATGTCATGTAGAATGCCAAAACCAGCAACATTAAGTACGTGGGGTGTAGCAGAGCTACAACTTATTAAACTGCAGCATCTCAGCTTCAGAGGTCTCTGGTTTTTGGGTTGTATAGATAGATTGCAATCATGTCTGTGAATATTAATGGCAGCGGCTATCTTAGGATTGCATTCCAATTTATTCATTTGAAAGGAAATGAACTGAGGCGATATCATATTGGAAAGTAAGGAAATGAACTCTTGCAACCTTTTCCTCCTTATAAATAGGGTTATTGTAAAAAGGGCTCCTTTACGTTTTCGTATTGGACAAAAGGACCCATTTGAAAACAACCTAGTAATTATTTTTGGACTCTTTTAACTTTTAGATAATGTAATCATAGTTTTTTTAAAGTAACAAAAAAGGTCAAAACAAAGGGCTATTTTTACAACTTTGCCCAATGTTGAGTTTTGATACCATTTGTAACCGTTACCAATGTTAGAGCCTACCACTAGTAGATATTGTCAGCCCAAGCTTATCACTATCAGATATTGTCCGGGATGGAGCACTGCGCATTGTCGGATTTTGTTACCATTTATAAACAACTCAAATCTACCGTTAGCAGATATTGTCCGCGTTGGATCAATGCCCAATGCCCTGTTTTAATATCATTTGTAATCGTACAAGCTTATCGCAAGTAGATATTATCCGTTTTAATTCATTACATTTCTTCGTCCTCTTTACGGTTCTATAACGCATGTATTAATGAGAGATTTTTCCGCTCTTATAAAAATATTTAGTTTCGGTAGGCTGGTGATTTAGAAAATGAATCTATGAAGAAAAAAAAAAAAGAAAGACTTAATTACCTTCACAGTCCCATTCCCTTTCCAAATATGGACATGGATTGGATTGGCAGTTTCTTCTAGCCATTTAGCAACACAGATGACAGGCTCCAGAGTCCTAAATCTACAATTCCCGCGGGTAACTGATCTTAGGTTTCGTTCTTACCCTCTTTCTAATCAACATTCTTCATCATCTGCGCATTTGATTTGCTCTCCTACACGCCCTCCAATTTCTCGCCTTGTCAAGGTTACTGCTGCGTCGTCAATGGAGGTCGAGCAGGGTGGAAAATCTGCGCCTGTTGGCAGCACACCTCCGATGAAGCTCTTATTCGTCGAGATGGGTGTTGGCTACGATCAACATGGGTGAATTTTCAGCTCTTTTCTTATTTACAAGTGTTAATTTCAGGATACAATTACAAGCTCGTTTTCTGTTGGAAAACAATGAGATTCACGAGTGATTTCTCTTTTGTCACAGCCAAGATATCACGGCGGCTGCAATGCGAGCCTGCAGGGATGCCATATCTTCCAATTCGATTCCAGCATTCCGTAGAGGTATGTTCCAGTGGGTTTTATATCCTCGCGCTATTTGTTATCTGCATAATTAATCATATTTGACAGGAGATATGAGCTTCTGGATTTAGCTCCTCCATCTTGGTAGCTTAAATTTATCTTAGATTTTAAGTCACGGAGTCTTTCCCTAATAGGCTGTTCCTGTTCTTTCTGCTTATTTTTGTTGATAATGCTTGAAGCAGTGCACTCTACCTACTATAAATTACCTTCATACAGGTATATAATGTATCGCGTTTTTATTTGGGTAGAATAATCGTGTATTAATCACTGTTCTGGGTTTATTTTAGCATTCAGAATCTCATTTTTATGGTTACTTCTGGCTTCTGCAACTTAAGTTTATGTTGAAAATTGTTACTGCTTTCATTATGTTAATACTACAATTAGGACTAATGACGAGGTGTTATGCAGGTTCAATTCCTGGAGTCACATTTGGAGAGATGAAACTACAGATCAAGCTTGGAGTTCCACACTCTCTTCAACAATCCTTGGATATTGAAAAAGTCAAGTCCGTCTTCCCATAGTGAGTGCTCAACTATTTTAAGTTTGTGAGATCCCACATCGGTCGGAGAGGAGAACGAAGCATTCCTTATGAGGTGTGGAAACCTCTCCTTAACAGATGCATTTTAAAAATCTTGAGGGAAAGTCCGAAATGGAAAGCCCAAAGAGGACAATATCTGCTAGTGGTGGACTTAAGCTGTTACAAATGATATCAAAGCTAGACACCGAGCGGTGTGCCTACGAGGACGCTGGACCCCCAAGGAGGTGGATTTTGAGATCCCACATCAAGTGGAGAGGAGAACGAAACATTCCTTATAAGTTGTGGAAACATTTCCCTAACAGACGAGTAGAGTACTTTTTCTTGTTAACAGCTACACCTTTTTTTTTTTTTATAAGATGCAGCCGCTATCAGCTGCAGCTTCAGTATTAGGTCAGGCTCATTAGTGTTCAACCGTCTTTTACAATTTCTGATTCCTTGCTTATCAAAACTTGAGGGGGACAAGCTTGCACCTCATTATAGGTTAATTTGAGATGCATCTCTTCTTACTTCCATTACCAAAAAGCAATTACATTCATCAGCATCTTTCCTGGTAAGAAGTTTGAACAAAATCTTTTATCCTTCTTTTTGTTAGTTCATGTGATTTATATGTTGTCAGCACAATTAAGAATATAGAAAAGTTTAATACCTGTGAACACAAGTATGGAAGTGCTTGATTTAGAGTTATTAGAGCCTGACTAGGCAGAATCGTTCTTAACTTTTCGAGCTAGTTTCTTGGAGCTTGTTTGAGCTTTACAAGGCGTTGTTTGGTTTGCATACATCAATAAATATTTCTGGGTCTATATATCCTTCTGATTGATCTCTCCATTGAAAGAGGCGTTATTTATGTCCAGTTACTTCATCTTGCCCTGATAATCTATCATGCTTGATGCTCCTTTCTTTGTCGTCTGGATTTTAAGTCTCGAGTTATTTACCGTGGCTTTACCCTAACCACCACAATATCCTTCGAGCGTTTTCCTAGTTCTTCTCAGCTACTTGTGCTGCAACCTCCAGAGTGAGTGGGGTGTACAACCAAGGAGAAGTTGATCATTAGTTTAGTTAACACACTTCGTTAATTTGGTTCAAAGTCTTTTTTTCTGTTCTGATTTTCATATTTTATTATCAAATCAAAATTAACTAGCCTAGTGCTTGCTTTCCTGTTGGTATGCTACTTCGATTTAGTACTTTTGGAACCAGTTATGATAATGAACGCCTTCAAACTATCCTGTTCAAAAGAGTATTGAATCTTGCATCATTTGATTTACTGCAGTGGAAAGATTATGAATGTTGAGGTCGTCGATGGTGGCTTAATATGCTCCAGCGGTGTGCATGTGGAAGAAATGGGAGACAAAAATGATGACTGTTACATAGTAAATGCTGCTGTTTATGTTGGCTACTAATTTTTGTTGCCTCATATTCGTAAACCTTGAGAATTATTCACCCCTCCTCGGAGACAGCTGAACAGTTCTAGACCATGTATTCGCTAGGTGCTTAGTCATCTACGATTGTAACTATACAGTTATCTCAGCTTGATGTATGCATCGTTGTTTCAGTTTCCTTGGGGATATTGCGAGACCACATAGTTAATTCGTCTTTGATTGTGCGCTCAATTTTAGATTTTCTTGATTTCAACATTCTGCAACATATTGTTGGAAACTCATTCTTTCCTTATGGATTTGAAACTATTTTTGTGAAACTGCAACAACTAGAATCATCAATGACTTTATACAATTGCTTTGTTGCCATTACATTTCTTGCTTTGAATTGCCGTTAAGGTGGTTAATGAAATGAAGGAAGTTTTATCTGCTAACACTCCCTTTGAGGAATTGTAGAGACGAAAAGAACTTGATCGACCTTCACATGGTGAAAGCTGCATAGAGAAGCTGGTTCCAAGTGTCGGGCAAACCGGGAAGGCACCAGTGGCTGCAATCTGTTCCTGCGTGCTCGCCGCTGTAAATAGAGGGATGTGAATCTTTCCGCAGTTGCGACAACGTTGTGATGTCTAGCAAGTAAACTGGGGTTCTCATTCTACTCAGCACTCTCTTCACAATTTCTGCGGCGGGTGGCGTCCCTGCTGGATACAGTGACCCCGAGAGAGGTACGCTTTCTCCATTGCAACTCCTCCTTGGTTGGTTCCAATCCTTTCCCCTGGTAACGTAGAAACAAAGTAATATTCTTAAACTCTGAGCTCTAAATCTAGTTTTCTGGTCTGAAAATTACTGCCCAATAGTATTGCATTAAATGGCTACACAACTTGTTCTTCGTCGGCAGATGAAAAGTCGATTAAAATAAGTTTTTTGTCCTTGAACTGCTCTACCCAGTTTGACGAAATTTATTGCTACCTACTACCTATAAGACAATCACAATAGCAAATATATATACTCTGAATTTCATGATAAGGTTTTATCGATTATTGTAACGGCCCAGACCACCGCAAGCTGATATTGTTTCTTTGGACTTTCCCCTCAAGGCTTTAAAACGCGTCTCTTAGGGGAAGGCTTTCACACCCTTTCTCCTAGGTGAAGGCTTCCACACCCTTATAAAGGGTATTTTTGTTCTCCTCCCCAACCAATGTGGGACATCACAATCCACACCCCTCTTCGAGGCCCAGCGTCCTCGCTGATACTTGTTACTTTCTCTAATTGATGTGGGACCCCCACCAAATCCACCCCCTTTGGGGCCAGCATCCTTGTTAGCATATCGCCTCATGTCTACCCCCTTCGGGGAAGGGCGAGAAAGCTGGCATATCGTCCAGTGTCTGGTTCTGATACCATTTGTAACAGCCTAGACCACCGCTAGCAGATATTGTCCTCTTTGGGCTTTCCCTTTTCGGCTTCCCTTCAAGGCTTTGAAACGCGTCTCCTAGGAGAAGGTTTCCACACCCTTATAAAGGGTGTTTTTGTTCTCCTCCCCAACCAACGTGGGACATCACAATTATTAATGTCACACACACTATCCGACACGGATACGTGGCAATGATGCCTTCTCCATCGACAGAAATGTCTGTACATGTTCTGAGCTTGCCAAAATGCTGGAAAGCATTAAGAATTTAATTTGATAGAAGAAGGAATCACAGCCGCTGATTGTTACTTACTCATAATGAGTGGGGGAGATTCCCTGGAAAATGACTCTTGTTTTACTGGGATCAACGTTCATTTCCACCCATCTTGCCCAGGTGGTCAACCCTTGATAGAATGCCTCTAGACGGTTCATATCTTTCTTTACTGTAGTTCCTACTTGCACATAATCCCACCTGATCCACAACACTCACAACCGTCAGATTTTTACCATATCAGCATGATCATGAAAAAAGAGATTGATCATACGGCTGGGATCTCCCAGTGTGCGTCCACCAATGCCAGGAGTTGAATATGAGCACATCCATTCCCTTCCACACACTGCCTCCTTCAATGGAATCAAGCTTTAGTACTCTTCCAACCCTCTCTTTGACTACGTCAACAAGGTAGGGCGTTCTGTGAAGAAGCACGCTTACTCCATAGTCCTGCACACACCATATCATTCCTCTTCTTCATTGGTTTTGTATATTATTAATTATAGAACATAGAAAGTTATTATTGGCGTTTATTAGTTTATTATTAGGCGTATGGTTTTCTTATATTATCTGTTTTGTTCTTTTTCAGGATACCAAGCACAGCATAACCCAAAAAACAGCTTTTGAAAAAGTGAACAAAGGCAGCAGACAATTAGTAGACTGTGAAGCGGGAGATTTTGAATCAGGAAATTTGAGAAAAAGAAAATGGGGAAAGAACTCGCCTGGAAGATCACAGTAGAGAGTGAGTCCCGCCTGACTATGGAGGTTTTGGCTTTTGGCGCCGACGCTAGAATCATACATGTTAAGGACTGCCACATGTTGAGACTCAGTGAGTCGCCTACAAACATTATCTTCTTCCCTCTCCACCGCCTCAGAAGCTCCAACCCGTCAAACCTTCAAAGAAATGAACACACTTTCTCAGAGAAGAAAGCTTGAGATTTGCATAACAATGGCGCATAGTGAAGAAGGAAAGCATGGATGTCTAAAATGGAAGAAAAAGGAATGAGAAAAGTAGTACCTTGGAAGATCACACAAGTCTGGTTTCCAAATGTAGTTGAGGTAGGATAGATCTGGTCTGCCATACTTTTGGCAGTTAAACTCAGGGTCTATGAAGGGACAGCTTGAAGATTCATAAAGAGGTAAAGAAGGATCAAAAACCCATCTTCCTTGAAACAAATTGCACGCCCTCTCCTGCTTCCTACTTCCCACATTGCTTATGTTGTAGAGATCCTCAGCTCTTGCAGTTTGTAGTGAAAAGAGAATCAGAAGTTGTAAAAGTAGGAGGGCCAGAGCGATGAATGGAAGACCCATCCCAGATTTTGGGCTCTGACTGAAAAGAAGGGAGAGCTTTGGGGAATACAAATAGACAGAAGCAAGTGGGTGTATATAGAGACAAACGAGAGAACCAGCGGAGACGACCTTCCCTGATTATTATTTTAATCCTTAAAAATTTTATGCCATGAGCTGGGAATTCAATTATGTTGGCTGGATTGATTAAGGGAAGTACAACAGATTGCTGGCCCTTGATGTACTAACCAGCACGCTGAAACCAAATCAACCTTCCACAAAAAAAACACACACAACTGGTCAGGTCACAAGCAATTGACAAGCTTTCATTTCATAAATGATTTTGCTTTTCTTTTTATATTATTTATTTTAAAGTTTGTGAATCAGTTTCTACATTAATGATGATTTTTGTATTATTGTTCTATTAAATTATTATAGTTGAATTTAGAAAAGGGGTTCAACTTTTTATCTCTACTTCATAAAGTCTTCGTCACATTTGTGGTTACGTGAATAGTTGTTGAATATTTGTGGTTACATGAATAATTGTTGAATATTTTGTGGTTACCTGAACAAATGTTGCTACTTCTATTTCACACACGCGAAAGAGGTAGAAATCCCACATCGGTTGAATAATGGAACAAAACATTTCTTATAAATGTGTAGTAATCTCTCTCTAGTAGGCAAACAGTGAGGCTGACGACGATACGCAACGAGCTAAAGCAGACGATATCTGTTAATGGTAGACTTGGATTGTTATAAATAGTATCAGAGCTAGAGCTAAATATCCATCAGTGTGAGATCAAAATTAGAAAGAGGCAAATGAATGATGGGCTTCCAAGAGTCCATATCTTGAATTGGGCTTGTTCGGACGCTGGCCCTTATAAAGGGATTCCTGGATCTAGCAACCCGGCCCGATTAAGTTCAACCATATCTGGATAAGGCTCCATCTTCCAAGATTAGCTGAAAGGAGGGAACTAACAGTCTAACAATGGCAGCCATATCAGTGTTAGCGTCCCCATGAGTATCCAACGGAGGCATGCCCATACGCGTTCCCTCAGCTTCTCTTGTATTCTCCGCCGCTTCTACGGGTTGCTGCTCCGTATCTCTTAATACCGCCAACTACACTGCCGCCCGTTCTGGACTGCTCCATTCTTCATTTCTTACATCTTCCTCCCTTTCGTGCTCTTCATCTTTTCCAGGTGAGGACTTTATACTCTCAAATTTCTGTATCATTCGAGTAACTTTATGATTTCCCATTATTGCTTGCTCATTTGCCAATGTGATGGAGTCTACAGCAGTTCACTGAAGTATTTATTTGCTGTCGTGTGCGTTTATCATTTTCTAGGCCCTTGCATTTCGAATTCTATACATTCAAGCTCGTTTGATTTAATAATTTCTCGGTTGGTAATGGCATAATTTGTCGGTGGTCGATTTCTGCTTACATTTGATTTGTTATGACTACTCTCTTATTTTTCTTTCCGTGATTTCCAGTAATCGAATTGTTAGTGAAAAAGTTGCTGGTGGCTGCATATCTCCATTTTTTATATTACTAATAATCCATTGCGTTTCACATGTTGAGGGGAATATAAAAGAACATGCACCCTCTACTGCAACATTGCGGAGCTTCTCTTACGATACTTAGTTCTATCCATCAAGATTTTGTAATATTTATTTTATGGGAATGCACACATTTGCAGGCTCATCTTTGTGTTTGGATTGGAGCTCTAAGATTGGGGTCGGCAAGGGAAGCGTCGGAGCTTAGTGGTGAGGGCTGGCAAGGCTGCAATATGTCAGACGAAACAAAACAGATCACGTAAATCCTTAGCTTGGACTCATGGTTTTCGCAGACGAATGCGAACCACCAATGGTAGAGCTGTCCTAAAGTGCAGACGTGCCAAGGATAGGAAGGTCCTCTGCACGAAATCCAACCCAAGCAGTGGAAAGGGTGCTTAAGTATTTCTCGCTTAAACCATTTCTAGGTAAATTAGGCAATGTTGTATAATTCACTCTTCGAATGACTGGTCAAGATAGCTCATTATATTATATGATGCTCTGTCATTGGTTCATTTGAAAGGCTGTTAATTATCAATGTTAAATTGAAATGACTGGACCGGACTAGCTTATGTGATTGATGCTTTCGCATTGTTCATTTGAAAATTTCCCTGAACTGAAATATGTATATCTTCTGAAA
The DNA here is from genome assembly GCF_002738365.1 of Cucurbita moschata. NCBI lineage: Eukaryota > Viridiplantae > Streptophyta > Magnoliopsida > Cucurbitales > Cucurbitaceae > Cucurbita > Cucurbita moschata. The sequence goes on along the minus strand of NW_019268557.1, from coordinate 955,846 downwards.
CCTGAGGTTTGTTGCTAATCTAATATTAGGCCTTCTTGTCATTCATTTTCTTGGTGTGAAATCTGAATTATATCAGTTTCTCTCAAATATAGTTTTTGCTTGAGCTACTCTGCAGTTTTACGTGTTAAAACATTATTGTTATTGACATTTTGACGTTGAGAATGTTAACCATTGTGCTGTCTGACAAGGCCGAAGACATTGTAGGGAAAGAAAAGGATGGTTGCAGTGGTATTCATTAGGTACATGGAAGGCCAGTTGTGTGGCTCGGATAGAAATGACCTAGAAGTTAGAAGTTCCTTTTCATGCTGGGTTATAGAATTTAATTATTTTCTTTTTGATAATAGAAGAAAACTAAATCCTCTTCAATCTTGAGATTACTAGTATGCAGAGAAAATTGAAAAACACTGAAAGCTACAAAATGACTAGCATAGCATTACAGGAAAAATCCTTGTGGGATTATTATTGGGAGCATCACATGAATTTAGTTGCCTTGTGTTCACTTCCTCTGCTTGTAGAAGGAAAGCAATACTAAAATTAGCTTACTGATGCCATTTATTCCATAGATCTAAACAATCTCCCAGTCGGGGAATTCATCATTTTGTCTGGTGGATGGAGAACACTTAAGTATTTCATCGGTAATTGCATTTGGTTTTTGGCTCTGCTTCCTTGATGGCCATGATATATTTGCTTTAGCATTCTTGTTTTCAATCTGAAAGAATGTCAAAGAGGCCAAGAAAAATAAGTTGGTTCCATGCGCTAGTAGAGAGCATAAATTTAAGCGTTCTTTAAGGTCTATAGACAAATAGTTTGATTTCTAATTTGGCAGAAACAGTTTCATTCTGGAATACCGTGCGTTAATTCCAAGCACCAGGAAATTTCAGAAATTTTTGTCATTTGCATGCATACTTAGATGGTAATGATAATACCTCGTGATCTCCACATACTTTTTGGTTAGCTGAGAAATGGTTTGGTTCAATAATGAGATGATTCTGTTTTTTAGATGCTTGAATTGTTTTTCCATCTTCTGTCTTGACAAGATGCTCCCCTGTAATAGTAAGATTCAATTACATGAATGATGTAACAACAAAAGTACATATTATTGCTCTTTTTCCTTTTCCAAAGCTGATGGAGGTCCATTTGCAGGTTTTTACATCTGTGCCTGTATCTGCTTTTCTTTACAGGAAACGACAACCAAGAATTAAATATTATCATAGAAGCATCTGAAATCCTGATTTTTTCGAGAAATCCAAAGATTGTCTAATCTGGTATGTAAATTTTTCACTACTTAAGAATGTAGATAATATGATTGCATATGTTTTTTGAATTAGAACCTACATGATTGTCTACATCTGTCCGTTCCAGGAGAGAAAACTCTCCACAATAATTGCATCTTTTCACTGAAAATGTCACATTCTAATTGCAAAAGAATTAGACGGTGTGGTTGTTGCTACTTGAGCCCAAATTAAACTATCAAACATCCACATCTCCCATCCTTTTAAGGATTTGGATTCTTTTTTCTTTATTTGCAATGTAATATCCTTTTAAATAAGAATAATGCTATTAGTGGGATAGGGTTCTGTGAACCACAAAAAAGAGCCAAAATAAGGAAAAAGCTTTAACCAAACTGTCGATGCAGAAAACCAAGAGCAAAACCCACTTCACAAATTTCAATCAGAATCACCTGGAACATTCCCAAAAGCGACCGAGGAAGATGCATTTTGATTTGCACAATACGCCTTCTCAGGAGACTGATCTTCTCCAACATCCAAACGTGGCTGTTGGAAGTGATCTTCATTAATATCAACCGAATTTAGCTGGCCTTCTACATATTTCAAGACTTCCTGCTTAAGAATGTGAGGTTGAGTTTAACAATTTTTAAGAGCGCGAGTACTAGCCAAAAATTTGGGGAATAGTGAAACTGTATGAACAAGACATTAATAGTTTTACCTTCTCCAAGACATCACACATCTCCAAGCATCTGTCCTCCATTTTCTTGAAGACATTCATAAGCCAGTCCAAGCCATTAGAGTTTTGCCCCATGTTCAGATGAAGAAAAGAAAACTGAAGGCCAAAATTCGAAATGAAACTTGGAAGTGATTAAAAGGTTTAAACTACGGGGCGGAACAGAAAACTACAGCAGACAACAAAATAAAATCCAAAGCAATCTTCTGGATTCTGGAATACCAACTCTGTCTCCCCATTCTCTAGAAAAACAACAAATGGCGGTAGGACAACACTCAAAAGAATAAAACCGTTCCAAAACCAAGATGATCCGCCACGCAAAAATGATAGCTAAAATTCAAATAGAGAAAAAAAAAACCCTTTTCGACTTCATTGTCTACCAATATGCAAATTCAAACGAAAGCAAATAGAGGAAGAAGGAGAAACCCATGAACCTGAGTGCAAAGAAGTTGAATTGCAAAAGTGAAGTTAGAAGTAAAAGCCTGAAGATGATAGAGTTCCCGATTCATAAATTTTAATTTCATATTCTTATAAGGATGAGAGAGAAAATGGTGGGAGAGAGAGCTTTGGCAGTGTCCAAAAAGGAGAAGGAAGGGACGGTGTCCAAAAAGAGTTCTGAGAAGAGAGGGGCCCCTGAAATATTTACAGTACACTCTTTAATTACTTGTACTTTTCAATATTTTCTCTTCTTGTTTGTTCGTCAATCAATTTATCTTCTCTAAACATTGAAATTTTTTGAAGGGATGATTGGCAATTAATAACGGCAAATACAAAATGTTTCTGTGCTAGGACCATAGTGATAATATCATAACGTACAGTACACTCTTTAATTAGGCATGTTTGGTTTTTAATAAGTTTTGGTTTATAAATTTTGAAATTAGGAATATTTGAATTTGTATTATGTATAGAGAGAGTTCAACAAATATCCTTGAAAGAGATAAACAATGTCTCATTTACTAAGCTGAGTTCAGATTTGTGTAACATTTGTATTTAAATTATTCGATTGAACAAGATATTGAACCTTGAGTGATTATAACATATTTTCATAATTTGGCAAACTAAAAAGTTTACACAGTTCATAGGATTAGTAATTCTCTAGCAAGGCAAACCATCTGCAGAACAAAAATTTGACTTGGCCTCAAATTACTCTCGTCTAACTTATAATTTGTAATACTTTCTTTAGCTTAGTTTTTCTTTAAGGTAAATTTTTAAAAACACCCTAAAGATTACCTACGTTCTAAAAAGATCAAATTTGATTACAAGAAGAAGGTCTTCTTAGGTTTTCTTTTCTTACAAAGAATAATTGAACAAAAAAATTCTTAGGGGTCTTCTTCTTTTATTTTTCAACATGATCAAAGCTGTACAACAAAAATAAGGACCCTTGCTGCAAATTCTCTTCTTGCTTTCTTCTAAGTCTGATCATCTTCTGCTATCTTAGGGTCGTTGCTGAAGAATATTTTCGTGCATCCGTTGGAAAAAAATATGGAGCACAGAAATTAAGATCAGAAAGGTAAACTCTTGGAACTGGTGCTAATCACCAAGTTCTTCAGCTTTGCTGAATCTCCCGCACTGGCTCGCCCAGTAATCAACTCCAGATTCTTATACAAGCTCTGTTTCACCAAATTCTTCATCATTTTTCTCCCTTCCTGAACTTCTCTTTGATTTACAGGCGACCCGATCACTATTCTTCCTGTCTGTGGCCCAGAATGTGGATACATTTTTGCTTGCTTCTCATTCTTAAACCATTGTAATAGCTTTAGGGCCCTCTTTTGAGCCAGTGGACTACCTAGTAATCCCACTTCAAGAAGCACTGCAACAATCCCAGATTTCGCCATCTTCTCTCTCTGTTCTGAGCTCTGATGTGCCAATATCATTAAGATATAAGCGGATAACTCAATAGATTTTGGTTTGTCCTCCCATGTCATAATCTCTATCAGACTATCCGGGACCATTGGGCTGCTCTCCATTGCCCTTTTTCCCTGTGAAGTCACCACCAAGTTCCCCAATGCTGCGAGGGCTCTATCCGAATGGCCTTTGGATGAGGACATTCTCAAGAGGGTTTGCACCACACCATTTGAGACCAGAGGCCCTACATTCTCTAGCACTATGGAGATATTATACAGAGTTTCAAGGCAGCATCTTTGGGTCTCGAAATTTGAGGTTAATTCTAGAATCCCCAAAAGGAATGGGATAACACTTTCATTCGCCTGTAAGGCAATTGTGAAATGGGAATTGATCAGAGATGACAGTGACAGCAGCAATTTTGCAAAATCATGTTTTGCTGATTCATCCATGGCTTGGATGTTACTTGGAAGTTTGTGTAAGATTCCTGCTTCCACCATGAGGGCCTTGTTCCTAAAGAATGGTACAGAGAAAAGTAAGTCCAAGTCAGAGTCGAGCCACATGGTAAATGCTGGTTTTGGCCAGAACGGTTCAAAACTTTAGAGGCAGATGACAAACCAAACCACAAACCCAGTAGGCATAACCTTAACCTTAAAGTAGACATCTTTTTTATTAGTATGATGCTCAACTAAACATTTGATTTATAATTTCAATTAGGACAGATCCAAAACTTAACTGCACTAACCACATGCCTATCTTGCCAGAATATAGAGTTGACCCAATATGCTTAATATTTTTCCTCTTTCTCTCTCTTAATTAATACCTTACAGCTTTTGGTTATTTATGTATACCCTTTTTCAAATTTTGGGTTATCGAGGACATCCAAACTACTGCACATCTTTCTGTAAAGTTTCTATTTTTAATTTGAATTTGGGTGCTGTCTGCCTTAACTGTTCCACTCTCTCTTTTATTTTGATACCATCTGAAGGTGAAGCTAAGCTGACCCTTTAAAAATTGAGATGATCATTGATGGAAACTCTCAAATGAGAAGAAATTTCCCATCAAATGACTTCTATTTACCATTAGGGGAAGTGTTTTTCTTTTTTAACTAAGAGAACAAAGACATGGATCGATGCACGTAAAACAGAGAACACAAAATTTTGAATGATTTTAAAGTATAACTTACTCGAAGCTTCCTTTGGCAAGCTCAAGCAACGCTTCCACAGCCACTTCCGGTCGCCCCACGGCGTCGGACGTCACCATCGAAACCAAGGCCGGTACAACCCGGAGCTCCACCATTAACGTTTTCACCTTCACGTCCTCTTTAGCCATATTCACAATCACCTTGGCTGCCATCTCCTTCTCTTCCCAGCTCCCAAAGTGAAGCTTCTTCACTGTCCTCCTCAACGCCGCCGCGAATTCATCTGCGCCACCACCAATTCCACCGGTACAGTCGCAATCAGGTTCTGCAACGTGTATGGCTTCATTACTAGTTGGTGTAATATTGGGTGAAATAGCGATGGATTCCGTGGGAGAGACGTACGGCTTTTTGGGCGTTTTGGAACGAAGGAACCTCCGGATTCGATTGAAGAATCGGAGCTTCACGTATGAATATACCCAAATGGGTGTTTGAGCAGAAGAAGAAGAAGAAGAAGAAGAAGAAGAAGAAGAACTTGGATTCATGGTGAGAGATAGGAATGGGGGTTTAATGAATTATGAGAGAGAGAGAGAGAGAGAGAGATGAAGACACAGGCACCCCCAAACCCAATGGCAATATCATCCCATGCCTCCTCAACGATCAAGTATTTAAATTTTAAAACACAAACGATTCGATTAAATTAAATTAAATTAAATAAAAAAGAAATAACGTACGAAGGACACCGGCCTTAAGTCTTAAAACAACACATGCTCTGTTTATTATTATTATTAATTAGATCACCTAATTATATAATCATTCAAAACCTTACACTAATTTGTTTCATTGATTTCCTATCTTGGTTCATGAATCATGTACCCTCCCATTTTAGACAATAATCTTATTTAAACACATACTTAATTATTGTGTGGGCTATGCATCAGACGTGATTCAATAAAAATTGCTTCCTGGAAGAATTAGCGTAATAATGGAGGCATCCAGATCTGTTAATAATACTCATTGTGATTAAGTGTAGATTTAATTTGTTTTTGTTAAAAGATTTTGTCGGCAAAGGAACACCAAAAAAAGGGAACAAAGTTCATCCCCAGAGGTCTACGAAGACAGAGATTGTGTTATTTAACTTCCAGATTCCTTATTTGCTCATTAAATGCATTTGACGTCTCTTTTGTTCTGTCTGAAACTAAGTCAACTCATTGCTACAACTTTAAATAACCAAAATTCTGGGTTTTTTTTTCTTCTTCTTTTTTCTGTTGAGATTATTGTGTTTTTATGATACAATCTTACCAAAAAGTTAAAAATCTTGGATTATATAGATATTAGGGCACACTAATATGTAATTTGAGTGGGAAGATTTTGTTGGATTTCTTTTTTAATCACCAATTTTGACCACTCTAAAATGTTTGGTATAAAATGTGGGTGGACTTCCAATACATATTTATATATGGGGAGTGAGAGAGAGAAATGCACACTTCTTCTTCCAATTTGCAATGCCTATCCCCACATCAGATTTCCACTGCCTTCTTTAATTTCAATTTTTCTTCCCCGACTCAAATAATCAAAATTATTTAAATTATTCAAACCCCACCGTCAGCTGCTATTGTTCTTTTATACGAATTTTTCTTTTAGATTTATAAGGAATGTTTTGTTATCTTCGTTGTATAAACTTCTCCCTAACAAACCCAAACCCGATAGTATAGTTATAGAGTACTTTCTAAGGATATAAAATTATGGATTAGATGGTTTGGTTTTGATGAAATAATTAATGATTATAGTGGGAAAGTTTATCCTTAAGTAAGTGATGGTTTTGAAATAGGAGGGGCGAAAAGTGGAATATGGTGGTTTTATGAGGTGTGCCACAGCCACAACGAAGCTATTAAAAGGGCTGCAATTTTTTCTTGTGATGATATAAATGTTTTACTTCCTCTGTTTCTCTCTGTCTCTGTGTAAAGACTGTTAAAACAAAAGAAAAGAAACAGAGAGTCGTAAAAAGGCTTCAGACTTGGGATGGGGAAGTCGTAAGAATCCTAATTTTCCACGAAAACCCATCATCACAAGAAAAACTTCTTCTCTCTAAGCTTAGCCACTTTGACTTCGCCATTCAAATTCAAATTCAAATTCAAAACCATTATTAGGCTAATTGCACGACGTTGTAAGAAAGAAGGGAAGCATGGAAAGTTTGAAAATGGGAAACAGAGCATAATACAGGGAAAGGGAAGGCAGGAGAAGGAGGGCCGAAATTGACCCAACCCCGGAAAAGTTATGGACTTTGGAATTGGATGAACTTTCTTTGAAATGGGTTTTTGTTTTGACTCATGATTGTGTTCTTGTCTCACTTTTTTGAATACTCAAAGATGATAAAAAGAAAAAAGGGAAACCAAAATCCACCCACTATGTGTAACACATGGGCTTCAGAAATTACAGCCCAATCTTTGCCTGGTGTTCGTAGCAATTAAGGAAAGTTTAGCTATATTGGTTTCAAATATGGCTATGAAGTTGGTTGAAGCTTTTTTGATTCGCCAAAGAACACAAGCAATCAAATCCCTCCTACAGAACACAAGCTCTCCTCCACGGCAGCAATGGCATCACAAGCCCTGTTCGTCAATCCAACCCGCTCACCTCCATGGGCTTCTCTTTCCATGAGGCTGGGCTTCTCCTTTTGTTTCACCTCTTCTCGTTTGGACTGAGCTATCATTTTCTGACCCACCCCAAATGATGAGGGACCAAATCCTCATTCTTTACGTGTATGTAAAAAGGAGCACAAAATTTCCTCCCCGTGCATCCCACGCTATACATATATATATGTATATATATAACTCGGGGAAAGTTTCAAAATCAGACACCTTGCCAGTGAGGACATTAGGCCCGAAAGGAGTGGACACTAGGTGGTGTGCAACGAGAAAACTGGTCCTAAAGGAGGTGGATTGTAAGATCCTACCTCGATTGAAGAGAGAAACGAGTGCTAACGAGAACACTAGAGAGGAAACGAGTGCTTGCAAGGATGCTTAATCCCAATGGGATGAATTATAAGATCTCATGTTAATTAGAGAAGGAAACGAATCGCTGTTAAGAGTATAGAAATCTCTTACAGGTTTATCTTAAAAAAGGAAGAAGGTCACAAGAGAAAGCCTAAGAACGACCCTATTACAAAATATTACAAATGTTGTAGTGTCCTGTTACATAGCAATATTGTTTAACTTATCATTAATTTGCGTTGCTCAGTTGACAAAGCTTGAAACTTTGAAACTAATCCTCTTGGTTTCAATCCCACACCGCCCATCCGGCAATATGAATCATCGGATCATCACCCTCAGCCACAGATAAATATTTACATAATCACATGTCAAATACCTAAATCTGTATATCTAATTTCCACATAAAATCATCGAAGCATTCAAAAAAAAAAAAAAAAAAAAAGAAAGGGAGACGTTAAGACGTTTGACCGTATTGACCGATAATCTTCTGGCGTTTGAGAGGAAAAACTTGGGTAAAATCCTGTTCCGCCACCGCAAGATGCCACCCCTCCACCGCGTCCAATTCAAGCTGATGAATAATCCCAGAAGCAGCATCGTAAAGTTGCCCATAATCATCAGGCAGCTCACCGGAAAGCGTCCGGCAATTGGGCGGCGGCTTGGCTCTCCGTCGTCCAGCTCCGATGGGGACATTCCGGAGCGCCCCACCAGCAGTCCAGTACCTTTGACAACCCTTACAGAAATGTCTGGGCTGATTAACATTGTAATTGTTAAAGTAACAGAATTTGGTGTCCATGCTCTTACATCTTGGACAAGGAATAATCTTTTCAGGCCTCTTCATCTCTGTTTGATCACCTTCACCACCGCCGCCGCCTTTCTCCGGTTGATCCTTGACTTTTCTGGTCTGCAAAGGAATGATAGTGCCAAAAAGCTTAATTCCAGCCGTGGCGCTACCATGAAACTGAGCCATATGTAAAACAGAGAGAGGGAGAAAAAGAAGAGGGTTGTTCCTAATTTATTCTTTTTTGGGGAAGTGGTGTGCAGAGAGGACACATAGGGAAATGGGTATATATATATGTGTGTGGAAGTAAAAGTTCATAATACAAAGCAGTAAAACATGAGAATCGATGAGACAAAACAGACGGCAATTAGTCAAATTGATAGCTATTATGGTGGGAAAGAGTGAAAGACTGGGTATCACCCCCTTTTTCTTTCTCTCTTTTATATATATATATATATATACATACATCATTTGCTTCATATGTCATCATCAGATTCTCTATCAATAAAGAGAAAGAGAAAAAAGGAGAAAAAAGGAAAAAGATGTGGGAAATTTTTATTCAAATTTCTTTTTTTAAAAAAAAAAAGTATAAGAAAAGTAGGGTGCTTTTGGTAGAAACTTAAAGAGATTGAAAGGTTATTGTATATATGGAAATTTAAGATTATATTCACAAGTTTAGGAATAAATACTGCATCTGGTCTCCTTCTTCTCTTCTTGTTTAAGTTTCGCATGATTCTGTGTGGGTTTTTTCTTTCTTGTTCTTGTTCATCTTTAAAAGACTCAACTTTTTGAAAAAAAAATTTTGGAGTGAAAAAGTTGCATTGATACTTAAAGGTAAGAGCTTTTGAAGCTTTTGATTTGTTTGTTGATGTGGGTCTTCCAAAAAGCCTCATTTTATGGTGGAGATGATCGACTTTTTTGTGGGTATTAAAGTTTTGAAATTTGAGTTATGGACAAGTGTACACACTATCCTTCTTATTGCAAATTCAAATTATATGATAAACATAAGAAAGCTACCTTTATTTATTTATTTATTTGTTTGTTTATTCAACAACACTTTTTAATTCTATATATCTTCCTTTCTTTTGATGGAAAAAAGATGCACTTTCTTTTTCCTTTTCCTTTTACTTCTCCTTTTGGGAAGGAAAAAGGAAGCCACATTAGATGAAAAAAAAGGCTTCCTTTATCTCCAGTGCTTTCTCTTTTACTTGCATTAGATTAGATGTCTTTATGCGTATGTTATAAGTTTAATTCGGAACTTTTTAGCTTGTATCTATTTAGATCCATGATCTACTAATGTTGGGTGTGGATGCACAAATTACACGAGGCTAAGTTTAGGCGAGCCCACGGACATTTTGGTATGTGGTTCGGTCATCTGAGTCAATGCTACTCTTGCAGGCCTTCAAGCTTATGTTGTGGCAGTGTCGAGAGGCTATGGGTAGTGTCTCATATGATCTTCTTCTCTTGGTTTTAACGCTGTCCTTTATGCCATCGTGCTGCCAAGAAACGGGCTGGGCCATAAGCGTCGGCCCAAATATGTGAATGGGCTAAAGCATTTTGCAAAATTCTTCCATCATTGTCACGTTAGGCGACAGGCCAAGCTGGGACGGCTCGTCATCTCGGTCGCCCACCGCCGATCAGCAACAACAGCTGCAGCCGCCGTTCCTTTGAGCCGCCACGAGTCCCAAAAGCGGCGAGATTGGAACACTTTCGGGCCATATCTTAAAAACCGAACACGCCCAGTGTCGTTATCCTACTGTAGCCGTAACCATGTACTTGATTTTCTTCGATACCTGGACCAGTTCGGAAAAACAAGGGTTCACTCACATGGGTGTGTCTTTTTTGGACAACCCGACCCACCTGCCCTCTGCCCTCTGCCCTCTGCCCTTTCCCCTTGAAACATGCTTGGGGCAACCTGGACGCCCCGATCGCCCGCCTCCGCGCCGCCTACGAGGAGCACAGGGGGTCGCCGGATACCAACCCTTTTGGAAATGGAGCTATTCGAACGTACCTACGGGAGTTGAAGTGCCAGGCGAAGGCGAGAAAATTTGTGTACAAGAAGAAGAAGAAGATTAGGCTTGTAGTCTCTCACAAATTTATAAAAATTTTCCGAACTAAATTTGTAATTTAACACATTTCTATTCCACACGAGCACGAGCAAAATAAATGGATGTGCAAGTGCAGTAGTTCAAGGCAGACAAAGAAACAAGGACTCAAGCAAAAACCTGGATTATTCTTCTATCCATGATTCTGGATATCGAAGACGTCCTTGAGGTGATCTTGTAGTTTCTACGAGGGGAAGATGATGAGGTCAGGCCATGAATTTTCCTGCTAAGCTAATCTATGAATTCAAAATTGAACTTAAAAAACTATTAATTTAAATTTTAAAGCAACAGGATAAAACAATATATTAGTAACTACAATGGCATTTAAAATTTTATAAGAAAAATCTGACAATATTACAGCTAACTTGAATACATTGGGGACTAAATACAGGTCCAGCCTGCTTCCGAATTCAGGTTCCTTTTCTATTCAATCAAAAAAGAAGAAAAAGACGAGCTAAGAACACTATAAGAATATTAAGATAGCTCTAACAATCTGCTTTAGCGGTTCACTTATACCCATATATCAGCTGGCTGCAATAATATGTACTCGGGGAAGGACACAGACAAAAGTTGAATGCTTCCATACAACGTTCCAACACTGCCATATGTCACTAACCATAGATGTCTGCAAAATTGCAACCAACATGTACGCAAATGAGAAACAAATAACATCTTATGCCAAAGTAAGAATTCCATACACACCACAAATGTTAATAATAAACATCAGAATGGAACTTGCAATCTGAGACATTTTAAACCATTCTTACTTCACCTTGCTGCTTCTCATGACCACCTTCCAATACAATGCACTACTACAGTTTATCAAACAGCTGAGTTTGAGGCATACTACAGTTTATCAAACAGCTGAGTTTGAGGCATCCTACCGGACAAGTTTTGAAAAACTTGTTCAAGTCTGTCTGTAACAGCCTAAGCCTACCGCTACCAGATATTATCCTCTTTAAACTTTACAAGAATGGGTAAACCTATCTCTTGCAGATGCGTTTTAAAAACTTTGAGGAGAAACTAGAAAGGGTAAGCCCAAAAAGAATAATATCGACTAGCAGTGGGCTTTGGCTGTTACATTGTTGATCCCCGAGTGATTTATATTCTAAACAATCTGATAGAATAGTTTTACAAATTCTTCCAGAACAGACAGCACAGAGAGAGAAATTTGATGTCCTTTTATCTTACAACTTTAGACAGGAATATAACTTGGAGCATATTTGGCTGTATTCATAGTTATTAGACCAAACATAAGTTGACTAAAAGAAAAAAAAAAAGAAAAAAAAGGAAGGAAAAGTCTCCAAAAGTAATGCATTCCAAAAAGGCCAACTATTCATCAAGCATGCCGATTCTATATTCAAGCAAAGAACAATATGCAAGCAGCAAAAGGAGGCAAAGACAACATCAAAAGGGAGAGGGGGCATCATAACCTAAAAGGCTTCCAGTAAGCAAGACTAATGGAACACTGAAAGTCCTCGGTGATTAATGGCTTTGGTTTGGGTGGGGGATCAAACCCATATACCTGCCCTGCATGTGAATCTATCCCTTAAGCTTCTCCTATTTCTCATAACCAAGATTTTATAAAGATCCGAAATTAAGCATACAGACTTTCCCTGAATCAGTTTGTCTCTTGTATAACAAAGAATGTTTTCCTTCATCTCTAAACATGATCTAACAAATGAAGCAAAATAAGAATGATCAGTTAATAATACACACTGGTAATGCATATAAGTTGCTACTTATGATACCAAATGCTTCCTACAATCTTCATCAGTAGAGAAACACCATAGAAGAAAATTGGAAGCGGGAAAGACAGCAGTTTGATGATCTCCATTTTTTAGTTCCTAGTACAAGCAATTGGTAGTAATTTCTCATTTGGGGTAAAATAATTGGTTATTTAGCCTCTTACCTACCTAAATAACTCCTCAAATACTTGTTTATAATTGGAATAATAAGGAGATGAACAGAGGGGCGTGCTCTGTGAAGGATCAGGGATGAATTGACACATAGAGAAAAGCAGTTTAGACTCTCCATGAGTTCATAGATTTCCCAAATCAACAACAGTCCACCACTAGCACATAGCACATATTTGACAAAGCGAATCAGGGGAAACCAAAAGCAAAAGTAAATAACAAAAATGAATAACCTCTTCAAAGAAGACCATTCCTATTAGACATCATCATTAAAGGGTATGTATCTTCAAAGGGTTAAATCCTAATGCAATTAGAAACAACGTTGGTAAAACTCCAGAAGTTGACTCTGTTACTTCTCACGAATACTTGACGTAGGAAACAAGAAGAGCTTCAAACAGCAGATCCCTTCAAAACGAACTTCAAACTTCGACAGTATACAAGCAAAAGTGCAGATCATATCAGCCTCATGCATATTCTAAGAGGTCTAAATATTGAGTAATAGATGCAGCAAGTACCGAGTGTAACTTTAATCCTTCACATCAAACATATTAAAGAAGTACAAAAGAGTAGTGGTTAAGAGCAAGGCATCTGATGGGTGGACAGAATGTAATTACATTAGTATTTACACTTCAAAAAAAAAATCATTTTTAAAGCTCTAATGAATGGCAAGTTCTTCATTTTACAGAGTAACCCAGAACCCACAATTAAAGAAAGGCAAAAATAAAAAGAATTGGAGATTTTTCTTACCATTGGAACCCGATTTCTTCCCGCGCTTGATCCTCTCGAGCTGAACTTGAGTTTCCGTAAACATCTGCATACGCTGAACCTCCAAGTCCTTTGCAAACTGCATCCTCTGCTTCTCCAATTCCACCATCTGCCTCAACTTCTCTGCTTCCACTCTTTCATACATCTTCCCAAACCTCCCTATTGCTTTGGCCAACCTTCTCATGCCCTCTCCTTCTCCCTCCTCATCCTCACTTCCCCTCTCCTCCGCCTCTGCTTCCGCCTCCTCCTCTTCCTCGTCCTCCGCTGCTTCTGTAGCAGCAGCCGCGGCAGCCATGGCCGAATAATTCCTGCGAAAAAACCCATCATCCACTGCCGCCAATGGGCGCTTCTGCGGAATGGCCACAGAAACCGCATTTGCAGTCCCCGAAGACGGCGCTTTCCGGTAGGAGAGAGGACGAGCCATCGGCGGAGATTGAGACATCGAGGTGGATGGCTTCTTCTGAGAAAAATTGGATCCAATCAGACCATCGAGGCGATCGTAGAAGGGCCAAGACGAGGTTACAGATCCGTTGGAAGCGGATACTCTAGCCTTCTCGATCTTGTACTTCTTCTTAATGGTATCGATTCGGTTTTTGCACTGGACGTCAGTACGGTGAGTCTTCTTGGAGTGGCCATGGAGGGCATTGACGGCTTCAGCCACATCTTGCCAATCTTTCTGGCGAAGATTCCCCCGGTTGAGCTCGACAAAACGGCGGCCCCAAACGTCGACGAGAGTGGAGGTGGCCTCCTCGCTCCAGCAGTCTTCACGAACGGGCATGGGCCGGGAGTGGCCCGACGACGGTGTCAAGGAATCGTTCAAGTCGCCCATAGGGAGCGGCGGCGGCGGAGGCGACGGAAATAATAATACGGCACGTGATCGGTGATTTGAGATTTGGGTAGTCGGGATCGGGATCGGGAACGGGATCGGGGGTGGAAGAGAGAAGGGAGTTGGTAGGGTTAAGGGGTAAAGGGTTAAGGGTTAGAGGTTAAAGAGGTTGCGTCGGCGACGAAGTGCCGGACGCGTGAGCCGAATGTGTCGGGGGGAGAGTGAGTAATACGGTACGGTCGAGCCGTTGAAGTCACCGGGCCGGGAGAGGGGGGGAGCCGTTTAGCATCAATGGCAATGGCTTTGGGTTGCATGACGGTTGAAGTTGACGGTGAGGGAACGGCTCGGCTAGGGTTGGCTCGGCTTGATCTTATCATACTTGAGAATTGAAACATAAAAATTCAAATAATTGACAACTGCTGCATGTCGTTGGGTAATGGCGTTATTATTATTTCATATTAGGGGAGATTCGGTCGGAGTCCGAGTCCGTGTCCGAGTCCGAGTCCGAGTCCGATGTGGGTGACAGAAGGCCATCTTCTTCTCCACCGAAGGTCAACCCCTAGTTCCGGTTGGGCCTGGACCTTCCTTTTCTTTGGATCCGACTCCCGTCCCATCCCTCCTCCTCCTTGGATTCAACTAGTTCATAATAATTTAAGAATTTGTTATAAAATATTACACTTTCTTTAAAAACATTTCATATAACATTTATTTCATAATAATTTAACTCCAATATTTGTTTTGTATAATTAAAATCATAATTTAATTCGAAAATAAAATAGACACGTCCATAGACCATAGTCGATTAATAAAAAAAGAAATCAGAGTTCGATGTATATTATTCTATTTTCGAGTACAAAGTTTAATGATTGAGAAATTTTATGAATAAATTCCTCCCAACTTTATGAAGACTGAACAGATATGAACATTAAAAGGCAAGATATTCAATCTTATGAAATCAAAAAGTATGTTCCCTTTTTCGAATAGATAAAATTACTGGAATGATGAAATCTTTTGACAAACTCAAATTTTATTAACTCCATCTATTATTATTTTTTTGCTAAAAAACTTTTTTATCGCAAAGACACGAAATATTTTTGAAGGATGAATATATATAAAAATGACGAGGAGAAGATTGAGAATAGGGCATTTGTGTGATTGCATTATGTTGGAGGGGAAAATATTAGAAAAGTAAATAATAATGTGAGATTGATGATATTAAAAAGGCGAAAGCAAAGATAAAGACTTAGATAGTGACACTTTACCATACCAATCAGGGGGGAGTTGTGTATAGGACTAGGAGGGGAGCCTCGACATTATATATATATTTTTTAAATTTAATTTTTTTCCTCCTCTTTTCCATACCCATATTATTCTCAGCCGCAAAAACACTTACTTTTAAAATAAATGTTCAAAATTAGATAAATATCCACGTTACTTTTCTTCTTCCTCAACTTTACACACAAAGTATATACAACTTTTCTCTCCCAACACATTTCATTCTTATTTCACATTTCATTCTTATTTCACATTTCATTCAAGATCAAATTTATATATTTTAAAAAAAATTTAAAAAAGAAAAAGGAGAGGTAATTATTAGGAGGGGCCAATATGAGTTGTTGGGAGGGATGTGATATCTAATCCAAACTGTATGCAACTTTACAGGATTTCAATTTCCCAATCTCTCATGCCTCCTAATAATCATATCGGGAGAAGAACACGACCATTTTATTATTATTTTTATTATTATTAACACTTTGCATTATTCTATTGTGGAATTTTGAAAGCTATGTGGGGACTATCATTTCCTTTCCCTCTTTCTTTATCCACCAATTTTTTATTTTTTATTTTATTTTTTACTTTACCTTCCCATAACTAATATTATATACTCATTTAACCCAAATTTGTACTCATTTTTCATATTTTTCTTTTAATTACTTCATAAACAAATTTAAAAGGGAATATATTCTCGTAATTCATAAATATTTTCAATTTTCATTCTTCATAGAATTGCAAATAAAGTTTAAAATATTATCTATGACATCATCCAACCAAGACTGTTTTAAGTGATTTCTTGTAATTTAAATTGCTTAATTTTATCCTTTCTAAATTTTTTTTTATGATGCTTATTAAAAAAAAAAAAGCATAAAAAGAAATAAAAAGAAAAGAAAAAGAATTATACTGAAATTGTGATACAAACGCAAACACATATTTGCATCCTCTCATCTCAACCCCTCCAAATTTACATCCTCCATTGCCTGATCTTCATTTATACACACACACACACACACACATATATATATATATATATATTCATCATGATCAAACGGAGAGATTTTGATTTTTTTTTAAAGAAATTTAAGAAAATTAAACAATTTCGGGAAGGAAAAAAAAACCCCCTTGGCGAATGAACAAGCTGAATTTCCAGTTTAAAGATCAGGTGGGAACTCGGAAATGCTCTCTAAATGAGGCCTCCACACTCCGACACGCCCCCGCCGTTTATCCTTCTGACCCGTCGACAATTTCTCCGACAGTATATCACTCAGGTACCGATCCGAAACCACCAAATTCGTCACGGATATACCCGAACCGACATCGGTTCCCGGTGCTTCCCTCTTCTTCTTCTTGGACCGGGTCTTTTCTGGGGATGGAGGAAGGGGCATGAGAAAGTAAATTTTTCCACGTTGGAGCTCGGCGTCCGGCGGGAGGATCACGATCTTGGGGACCACACCGTGGTCGGAGGGGGAGGAGGGTTTTTTGAGGACGTGTTTAGGATTGGCCTTCATGATATCACTGGCCCGGATTGAGCCGGCGATCTCCTCCACGTGGCCGTTGCAATGGACGATTCTGATAACGTCGAGAGACCCACATGGGAATATGCAGGAGATGCAGCATCGAATGGCGTTCTTCATAGGCGCCGAGTTTAAATGGATGCTTTGGTTTGTGATCGGAAGTGGTGGTTTGTCATAAAGAGAGAAGAATAAGAAGAGATGAAAGGGGTCTTTTGGGTTCCAAAAATTTGTGTAACCAATCATGGCTCTGTATATATATATTATAATTTACATCTCAAAAGTGTGCGTTTGTGTGTTGTGTATGTATGAAGAGAGAAAGTTTCTTTCTTTTTATTCTTATGGGGTTTGGATGAAATTGATGGGATTAATAATGGGGCGTTTCCACCGTTCTTTCCCCTTTGGATCCTCCATCACACACCCAATCGGGTGATGTTCCAAGTGAATATAGGGTCCCTCAGATAGCTCTGAGAAGCACTTTGAACATAAGCTCTCGTGGGTTTGTTGGACTCACTCCCAACAATCCCTAAGCTTTTACATATCCTTTGTTTTGAGTTGGGTTTAGTGGAGTGGTTGTATCTACTCCATTTCTTTTGTGTGTACACCCATTTGAGAACTCAAACCAAACTAATCATGCTAATAAAACATGTTATTTTGGACATTGAATTTGTACCATAAAGCTTCTTCTCATTGTCATTCATTCTCTTCATTCTAATTTAAATATGGAGAATTGAAGTTTTGATTTTGGGTTAATGTCCCATCAGCCATATGCCCCGCCCATTTTGTTAGTGGGCAGCATGTGAATTTGTGGTATGAATAGAGAAGAGGGGTCCCTCCAACACCTTTTCTTCTTCCCTTTTTACCCTCAAAAGTATTACAATAATTCCCTTTTCTTAGTTCACTATACGTATATTTGAGTCCATTGGACTTGTAGTGAAGATTACATATGTCACCACTAGGCCCAGTTAAGTCTCACTCCAAACTCCCGCCCTACAAAATATGTCCCAATATTACTCACTATTAACTTTATCCATGTATAACATAGCCAAATTCATTAAATGTTAATAATATATATATATATATATATATTTATAATTACAAACTTTAAAATAATTAAATTGAATCGTACTCAAATTTCTCTACGGAGTAGAATAAGAATTGAAAAACTATTTTATGTCTCCATCTCTGCCACCTATTTCATTTTTCATTTCTATTCATTTTTTTCATAAAATTGGGTAATGATGCCTTTTTTCATATATATTATTAAAAAAAAAATTATTATTTTAAAGTTTTCATTTTTCAATATATTTTTAATTAAAAAATTGTAAAAAAAAATTATAATAAACCAATATTACAACCTACAAGCAATTTTAATAAACCTAGGACATAGCTTTTAGTTTAAATATTACCGTTATAGTCTTAAATTTAATTAATTAATTTTTTAATATAATAATAAAAAAAAGTGTATATACATATATATATTAATATGTGTTGAAAATATATTTATATTAAACGAAGTGAGGGACATGCGAGATGGGAAATTGGGCGAGGATGGAGACAAGACGGGAAATATAGTCACACCCTCAGTCCCATTATCTTATGGGTAAAAAGTATTCTCCACTCCCTCCCCTATTTCTCGACGGAAAATCTCCTCTCGGTTCGAGTGGTCACATGTATAAAATACACGTGTTAGAGACAACTTTTATATATTTATATATATAATCATTGTAAACTAAATCTAAGAAACTTATAATAATTTTTTATTTATTTATAGAGATAATAATTTGAGTACTAATTATGGAAAGGGAGTGCAACTTGTGGCAGATAAAAAGATGTGCAGCTACCAACAAACCGAGACTGAGCTGAGTTTCGAACCCGAGTTCTATCTAACTATGCCCGTCTTTAAGACCCATTCAACGGCTACTCCGTCAAGTTCATCCCCTTCTACGAATCCCGCACCGCCGTCGCCACCGCCCAAAATTTCGGAATTCTCGGCAATGGTCGACTTCACGTCCTCGATCTCAATCCCGCCGGTCCTATATCAGAGCACATCGCCTTCGACACCGGCGACGGAGTGTACAACCCTGTTCGTCGCGACTCCTTGGGACGATTCCAGCAATCTCTGGACTCGAACCGTCCCACCGGTGTCCGGACATTCAAAGAGCAAGAAAAAGGGAAAGATTTTGGTACTTCCTAAGAAATTATCATGTTTTCATGTTACAGAAAATGAAAGCGCGTTACTTGTTTGGTGGCAGAATAGATGTGTGCTTTTTGTTATGTAATGCAATGAATGGCAATGCCAATGGCCCCAAACTCAAACAACCAGAGACCTCAATTATCACTGATTTTTTGCAATAAGAGACCACATTATTCTATAATCAGCCTGTGGCCTTAGCTTCAAGAAAGGGAAAGGTCAGTGGTAATCCGTAAGCCACATCCCCAACTCTCTTTATCACTACTACTACTACTAATACTCTTTGTTGTTGTTGTTGTCTGCCTCAGTCCTAGCTCCAGCTCTGGTTCCCAACAATGATTTGGTCTCCTCAGCTGCCTTGTCTTTGCATGACAACTCGTTGGATCATAGGGTGAGTTTGAGGGTAACAGTTTTGCAACACTTCCAAACTGGATATGGAAGTGCCAACGAGAATAATGGTGGCTCACCCTGCCGCCATTCTTGTTGTTGTTGTTGTTGTTGTAGTATCCCCCACCTCCTTGCATCACCCCACCTGCCCATGCTTCTCCTATAACTATTACGGACAAAAACAAACAAAGTTGCATAACCACTTTATGATATTGAATTATGAACAGTTGCTTATGCTTATTTGTACCTTGCCCTGTTTGGTCAAGCTTCTTGCTTCTATACATCTGAAAATTCAATGCGTCCTATGTGGTCAGTTAGTGTTCTCGAGAGCGAAAAAACTCATCAAATTATGAAAAACAGATCAGTACCTGTAAATGGCTTTTGACATGGGCAATGCTAAGTCCTTTTACATTCATCAGCTGAAGAACCAACTTGGGTGTTGCTCCTACAATCATAGATTATTATAACAAATTGAAGTTTATTATAACTTAGTTGAAAAGAAGGAATAATGATTGTTATTACTCTCTTGGCCACCGAGCCTTTGAACGGCATGAACAAAGTTGAGATGAAGCTCAGGAGTCCAACGCAGGCGAGGCACTTTAGATCTAACATACTGTCTCACTGCTGTTCTTCTTCTTCTTCTTCCTCCATTTCCTTCTTCTCTTGATGAGTTATTTGTATTCTCATTGTTATTATGCTTTGTTGAACTTCGTCCATGCTTTCTTTCTTCATTTTGCTCAACTTCTACACTAATGTTATGATCACCATCTTCAACTCTGGCCTCCTCGTTCAAATCAAACAATGACCACTTTCTTGATGAGGTCAATGGGTTCAACTTCTCTTCGGCTACGCCTTCATCGGTCCGACTCCGTCTCCGTCGGTCTCGAAAATTCAACAACAAGTTTCTGGGATACTGAAACAAGAAAAGCCAAAAAGATCAGCAGAAAGAGAGACATAGATATGCATAAAGGTTTTGATCTTCATTTTGTAAAACATATACAAACCATTTGAGACCAAGATCTGAACTCACTTCCAATTGACTGCCTCAACTGATCTTTATAGGGAGAAACAGAGAGAGAGAAGGAGAGTATATTGATCTAAAAGTTTGTTGGATATACGTTTGTTTGTAATAATGTAATGAGTTATATATTCTTGGACTCTGATTCATGCACATTTTTAGTGCCAAAAAAGCAAGAAATTACCATTTTTTTGGAACCGAATAATAATCCAATAATGCTATCCAATGGGTTTAATTTCCACAAAAACTGTTCAAAAACACTCACGTCACTACTGCTCTTTTCTCTGTATCTCACACCTTAATTGACTGAGTGCCTTGTAGCTAGGACCTTTGTCCTTCACAATATATCAAGATTCAAGGCCACGGCTTCCCTATACGTATGATGCAAATAAGCATTAGCTGCCTCCAGAATTGGACATAAAAGCAGGAAACAGAAGAAAAGGTGGGATTTTTAGGGGTTCGTAGCTTACAATTATGTCAATATGTTGTGTAATGTGACGTTGGAAAAAGAATGAATTGATATCTATAAACTCATGCATTTACTCCATTTCTTCGCACACTTATTCTTCTTCTTTCTCCTTCCTCACGTATCTGTATAATAAATAACCCAAGCTTAGCTTATTTATTGGTTTCCTGTGTACAAACCCAACTCCCAACTCCCCCACACCAACAAAAACTAACAATAATTCGTTTTGGTCTAAGTCCACTGCGAGTAGATATTGTTCTCTTTGTCGGTCTTCTCCACAAGATTTTTAAAACATGTGCTACTAAGGAGAAGTTTTCACACCTTTATAAACAAGACTTCGTTCTTCTCTTGAACCGATGTGAGATCTCACACATTAACTTCACTAATCACAAGTAATGGCTTGTTCCATCTACCTTTGACGAACAAAAACACAATTATATTGCATAATCTAATCTAATCTTAATATAAACGAGGTATTATCTCATCCACACGAGTGAGTTGATTACTGAGAAGGCAAACATGGCCCCTTCATTACCTACCCGATTGACTAATTATTATATGCACCTGTTTCTATGCCAATAATTGGAGGGGGGCGAAGTAGAACTAAATGGGTCCCTAAATTAATTCTTCCCACTAACAAGCTGCAACTATTCCTTACATAATTCTGCAAATTCGCATTATTTATGCTACTCTTGTGAGTACCATAATGCTATCACACACACACACACACATATATCTATGAGAATTGCTAGTGTGTGGGTTTGTGAGATGAATTGTAGGTAGCATGTGGGTTCTACTTTTTGGCTAAGAAAATGCATCAAAATCCATGTGGAACATCAGGAGGTGTTATTTAATTACTGGTTTCTATTATTTGTGTATCATGTAAGTTGTTTGGTTAGAAAGTGGCAAAGTTATAATGGGTTTAAGAGCTTGTGGGCATATATCAATATAGGTAGGTTAATTGGCCGAATAATTTCCAATGGAGTGCTTAATTAGGATACTAATCTACCTCAAAAGTGGACGCCTAAAACTTGCTATTCTTTTACAGGTTCAAGGAATGTCAATTCCTATGATCTATGATATGAAATTACTGAGAGCTTGGTTGATTCATGATTTTATTTAACTCAGATAAAGCACATTGGAATGATTCTATCCTTAGGAATAACAGTGTGTTAAGTTTGAATTATTTGGTCACCTAATTATTTGTGTTCTTATGTTCTTCGGATGCTTTCAGATTTTCCATTTTCCAGTTTTTTAACTTTCAGTGAAGAATGAGCACGGTTCACGTTTGACTGATTCATTCATTCTATTAGTAGGTCGTTAGTAGATATGGTCACTTTTGAACTTCTCCTTGAAGTTTTTAAAATTCACGTTTGACTGATTCATTCATTCTATTAGTAGGTCGTTAGTAGATATGGTCACTTTTGAACTTCTCCTTGAAGTTTTTAAAATGTTTCGTTTTCCTCTCCAACCAACGTGGGATTTCACATTAATAGCCATATGATTACTATGGATAATGACATTTGAATAATTGACAAAGTAAAATAGTTCTTTTCATTATTAAGAGAAAGATCGACATAAAGCTTTCGTCAAGTTTAGTTCACATCCTTTATTCGTTTATTCAACTATATTTCTTGTTGAATGTTGGTGAAATTTCAAATCTTTAATGAACACAAACCCTCTCTTGTTACAAAAACTACACAAGTAAGCAAGATAGAAAGTTAATATTGGCGGCTGTTAATGTATCCAAGTAAGCTTATTTTAATTGGAAGACCTGATCTCCGGAAGAAAAAAATTAAGAACAGAATCTAAAAGAATTGAATGCTCTGTTTCACTTCAAATCCCGGATAAGAACCAGAACCCTTCATACTCTGTTTCACCGTAAAATTTTGGGTACAGAAGGCTGGAAGTTTTCCCTAGTTTGGTATGAAAAGGATATGCAACTGCACCCTATGAAATGGGATGGCTTTTAAATCTGGATTTTATTGAATCTTTACCATAAATGTGAAGATATAGTCTTGTTTTCAGATGATACAGATAGATAGAGCTGTTCTTCTTCCTCAGAGTAAAGATGGCATATCATTATTCATCCAAGCTACTGTTAACTCCTAATCCTACCTACCCTAACGCTACTCCAATCTTTATTATTATGCATTAGGCTGAGTGCAATTCAAATTTAATCACATTAATTGATTGATATCAAAGTCAAATCCAGCGTTCCAATCTTCTACCACAGACATTTTTCATTAATTATTCAGTCTTTTTCTAACTTACAATTATACAATTCAATTACATCGAACAAGAATCCCTCCTCAGTATTCTTAACATACAATTATTGAACCAGTTAAGAATCGCTGGTGTAGTTTAACTGGATGGTTCGTTGTTTTTTCGAGCCAATCCCACTAAATCATGCTCTACAGTATTAACTCCATTGTCTAATAATGGGGCCTTTGTACAGGCCCCGCCGGACCACGAAGTTTTCAGGTGGCTGAATCTCGTCCAACCAAGTAACTTCTGAAGGATCAGTTTCAGTTCCACACAGTTGGTCAAGACCTTTTGGATGGGATGAAAACGGAGATGATTATATGTAGAAGTAGAAGCAAAAAAGAAATCAAGAGGGAACAGATGATACCTGAAATCTCTCTCCTAGGTGACCTCCGGAAATAAGAGCAGTGTCGCCCATCGGCGGACGAGTAAGGCGGTGAAAGAATGTCGAAGATTGCGCAGGGAGTTATGGCTTTGAAGCGATGAATGTTGCCACCTCGATCTGGATAAAGAATTGTAGTTCCACAAGGTGCAATCATCTCACAGTCCCTAACAAGTTTTGCAGGTCTGGCTGAGGAATACAACTCAATTAAAATTTTATACTGAAACTTTTACTCAAAGAGAGGAAAGTGAACAAAATAACCAAGCCCGGAAAAATTAACGGTTTCACATTCGTCCCAAAAATGGATCATTTCAAATATATCACTACATCAAATGCTATTCACGGAATGAGGAAAAGATTCTTCAACTCAAGCAATTTCTTTCTTTCTTCCCAGGGCAGATGTTTAGAGCAAAAACAATTACGATAAACAATGCAGACAATTGCATGAAATTCTACCATACATAAAACGTATGGGAGGATATGTATTCGGGATGTCTGAGTAGCTACCTTCACCCTCCCAAATCACGAAATATTCCCTCTAACAACTCGCTTTATGCACTTTACCTCATGCCTCCCTCATACCATACATAAAACGTATGGGAGGATATGTATCCTAAAAGTACTTCCTGCCCAATCTTTTACCTTGTCCTCAGGGTGAAAAGATGGAAAGCGTTGTGCTATGATGATACATAAGATTCCCACTAAACTTCCTCTACTAACTAGCCTTAGCGCTAAACAAAAACTTGCAGCTCCATCAGGGTCCTTTTAGCCGAAATGCACACTCCCAGAATTGCTAAAGGGTGTCAAGCTCGAAGGTTCATCATCTAAAAAAGGTGAAGTTCTTCGTTTGGAAAATAGCGCATAAAGCCATTAGCACGAGTGAAAATATTAAAAAAGAAAAAATGGCCTCCATAATTCTATTTCCAAATTGGTGTCCATTATGGAAAAAAAAAACAAATCACAAAACTATTTATGTATGCAATGCATATACACTCAGAATTTCTGGACAACAATTCTCAATATATTCGGATGATATCTCACATTTCCTAGGGAGGTAAAGGATCTATTGGATATGGCCTTAACGTACCACCCTTTCAAGAATGCAAAAGCCCTACTATGGAAAAACCTCATCATGGCTTTCTTTTGGAATATTTGGAAAGAAAGAAATCAAAGAATACTTACGAAAAAGACACAAGACTTATACAAAATTCTTCGACAATGTTGTTTACCAAGCTATATCTAGGTGTAAACGGTCTAATATTTCTACTTCCTATAGTTATAGATTCACTCATGGTAAATTGGGAAGGTCCTTTGTAAACATCGTAAATTTCAATCATCAATGCAAATGTCTCTAATCAAAAAGTCAATAATAATAGCACTGCTTGACAATTCATTACATAAGCACTAATAAATTCTTAATTTTCTGATCTCACAAAAAACTAGAACTGGGCTTCTATCAAGCTTGAGGCGGGTTCCATGGATGAGAAAGAAATACCTTGAGAAAGATCTATGAACTCAGGTAGATCAAGCCAGTCATATGATCGTACATGTAATGCACCATATAGAAGCTTGCTCAATACAGTCATTCCAGGATGATTATGAAGTGGAATGATAGAACCTGGAGGCATGCAAAAGATTCCGATCTGCACACAACGAGAAATAGTTCCTTCGAGAGATGGCACTAAAATTGGAGCAGGGGGTGGGGAATAACCAGAATTAACATATCAATGCGATCATTTACCGAGAATCTATCACATTCATGCAAGTGTAGATATTGTATAGTTGGTGGATATTGGTGTACGCCCTTTCGACCTTTCTTCCCATTAGTAACATTCAGTGAACCTTTCCAACCACGAGCTAACTGCGACTCTCGTTCGAGACCCACATTAGATGGCTTCAGTTCATCTGAAACAGAATTGTACAAACTCATAAAGATATGCGATGCATCCTAAAAAAAACAGCTTATTGAGTGAAATTTTGTACGAAAAAGACTTATCAAGAAAATAAGCTTACTTATTTGCACACACCTAAGAGAGTAATGACCCTCTGCAGAGCCTCTTCTGACACCGGAACACTGGTAGAAAATGATGCCTTGCAAGCATCATACAAATTTTGAACTACGGGCATACTTTCAGGAGTGTATACAAGATCTTGTTGTTTATGGACCGCTCCAGCAGAGTCAGAACCTTATCTGTCACCGGAATTTGAATTTCAATCAAGGATAGAGAATTTTAAGAGCCTCCTAGACTCCTCCAACCCAGAATAGTACTACTACACTGTAAATTCCATACTCAGTTTATACATCAATCCAAAGAGTAGTACTAACATTTTGGTAAGTAATCAAACCTCCCCATCTTTCTGCAGCATCCATTGGATATATTATAGAAATACACAACACACCAAATAATTTTCTCGATAGAAAAAGATATCCTTACTTTTATTATAAGTTCAATGGCCATCAAGAGTAGACACAAATGACCGAGAAGTAAAAAGGATATGGGAACCCCAGCCCTCATTTGCCCATCAATAAATCGAAAATAAGCTCATCACTATCAGAAATTACAGAGAACGTTCTGTTATTTCAACATATTTCCCCAAAAATCAAGGAGATGAAAAATCTCAAGTACTCCCCTTCCATTGAGTTCATGAAATTTCTACACTAAAACAAGCGTCACAGTTCGAATTGAATATTATACAAACAAATTAAATAGAGAGAGAGAAAATAAAAAAAAATAAAAAAAAAAAGATCGCGGGTTTTTGGTAAATTGTGGCGGGAATTAAAAAAAAAAAAAAACGTAAAATCAATGCAGAAGGATGCATTGAAACCAGAGCCCTAGATAGAAATCCAAGTTTTCAGAAAGGCAGAACAACCGAGTGAGAGAAACTGATGAAGCACCCAAAGAGAAGAGGAAGGACTTCATCGCCCCCCTTCAACATTCAGAAGATCAGATTTCAAAAAGAACAAACACAGAAAGAGAGAACAGAGCTTGGAAAAGATGAAACAATCCCAAAAGAGAAGAGTAGGGAGGATGAGTTGGGGACAAACCTGAGAAAGGACGGCGAGAAGCCACCGGTTGCCGCAATCGGCGAGTTTTTAACCGCGGGATACGGCTGCGTCGCATGGTGTTTATTTATTCTTTTAGGAATGCCACGTTTTGTCACGAAACGTTTTTATTAATAAAGAAAACAAAAGAAATCTGCAAACCAAAGTCCCAAAACCCGTCTTTGTTCGGTGATCCAATGATAGACATAAGCAAGACCCACCATTTTTTTTTTTTTTTTTTTGTTGTAATTATTAATAATTGTATTTAATTAAAGTGGGGAGAGAAAAGAATAAAAGAAGAAATAATTATTTGGGTGTTGAAATATGTGATGATTAAAAATACAGCCAAGTATTCATGTATTTTTAAATTATGTGTTCAAAACTATATACGAATTTGGAATTTTATTTTGAATTACATGCAAATATATATTAATGTTGAAGAGCACAAGGCTACCATAATAATATCCTAAGCAAGGAACTAGTGTGTATAAGCAGCTCTAATAGTCCAAGAGATTGCGTGACTTATCTCACGCACATCAATGAGAACAATTATTATTTGAGGTAGCCATGCCCTTTCTCTCTATCTGTCTGAATCAATAATATCTCTCCATGCTTGGTTCATTCAGAATCTGAAGGTATGTGTGACGGAGCACCTGCCCCCGGCTCCTCCTTCAGATTCAACAATGCCGGTTTCAATTCCTTGTTACAGAACTCTTCATACTCTGTTTTGTCGCCCCCTTTCCTCTTCACCTCCACCATCACCAGTTTCGTCGTCAACTCGAACACCTCCGCCGCAATCGTCAATGGCCCTTTCACGCCTTCCCGTGTGCCCTCTAAGCTAACCCTGCAGTCCTTCTTCCTCACGCTAAAACTCACCAATTTTGCGATATCTTCCAGCTTCGATATGATCTTCGACACTGGAGCGCTGGACACGAATCTTGCCTCCTCCCCTCCATCCTCGAACAGCCCGGAAAGATCAAATCCCGGGGAAAATGATATTATATCGAATGCATTCAAACTCGCCGGTCTTGGGAGTGACCCCATCTTTCTTCTTGTCTCAATGAACTCCGAATCCGATTCCGATTGAGATTGATCCGACAAGGAATCCACATCTTGGGTGTCGTCCTCCACGTTGCACACCTTATCATCTTCGATGTAGAATTTTATATGCTTATACCTCTTTTTGAACCATCGATTCTCCATGATTTCTGGAATTGTGAAACGGGTTTCCAGATTTGTATCCAAAAGGCGAGACAGGAGTCGAACTAGCTCCGGCGAGAACCATCTCGGACACCGGAACTCCCCCTTGTAAATCTTCTTATACATTGCCATGATGTTTTGGTCGTGGAAGGGCAAATAACCCGCCATCAGAACAAACAGAATAACCCCACATGACCAAATATCGACCTTAGCGGCCTCGTAGCCTTTGCGGGCCAATACCTCCGGAGCAACATACGCCGGTGTACCACAGAAAGTATGGAACAACCCATCTTGTCGAATTTGATCGGAGACGGCGCTTAGGCCAAAATCGGAGACCTTGAGATCTCCATTTTCATCGAGCAATAAATTCTCCGGCTTAAGGTCGCGATGATAAACACCACGCGCGTGGCAAAAGGAAACGGCGGAAATTAATTGCTGAAAATACTTTCGGGCGACCTCTTCCTTCAATCGGCCCTTGGAGACCTTCTTGAAGAGCTCGCCGCCACGGACGTATTCCATAACGAAGTAGATCTTGGTCTTGGTGGCCATAACCTCAAAAAGTTGCACAATGTTGGGATGTCGAACCCGGCGGAGGATTGAGATCTCGCGTTTGATGTGGGCGATTAGTCCGCCCTTGAGAATCTTCTCCTTATCGATGACTTTAATGGCGACACCTTCGTCGGATTTGATGTTTCGGGCATGATAGACCTTTGCAAAGGTCCCATGCCCAAGGAGCTTCCCGATCTCGTACCGCCCCAAAAGAAGAGCCGGCATGTCCTTCCTGGTGCTTTCGGACTTCTTGTCAGAGTCCGACCGATCGGCCATTGATGAAAACAGAATTGAGGGAAATGGGGAAAATGCAGCAGAGGCGGCGGGTGGGGGGAGAATTGTGGGGTTGATTGGGAGCCTAATTCTCTGCAATTAAACTATACGGGAGCAAATTTGGGATGAATTTTGCCGTATTTGGGGTTTCAGAGGAGGCGTGATTGTGAAAGATGAGCTTTATTTTTCTTCCAATTTTGGTGAGAGAGATGAAATAAAGAGAGAGAGGAGGAGAGGGCGGGTTTAAATACACCAAGGCATCGAAGGGTATATACCATTACTTTATAGCTTCCTTTGCCCTCTTCATCGCCATGTATTCCTGGAAAGTGTCACGTCCCGAGTATTATATTCTCAAAAATTCTTGGTATATAGTTAGGAATACGCCATATTTGATCTGCAAATTCAATCTCGAACATGGAGCGATCTGTTTTTGAAGACTATTACTGGATTCAATGCTAGAAATCGTTGGATTTTGGAAGGCTCAAAAGGTGCGTGCAGTTTGAGGAGAATGATTGAGAGTTTCTGTAATTAACTTTGGAGCTTCTATCTAATCTGAAACCAGCCGAATGATAGGAGTTGGGCCGAGGAAACAGTAAAACGTTATTGTGTGGCCAAGACAGGGTTTCGTTGTGGCCCACGCGTGCCCAATTTAATTCTGGTAACGCTGCTCCGCGAATTAGGTGGATCCGGCGGGGGGAAAGGATGCTAAGCCTGATGGACGGTGTGTGATTCGTTGACACGCAAGATTAGTTTGCATGCTATGTGTACGCACCTCCCCCAACCTTTTCATTACGCCAAACTGCGGTGACACGTGACCGTGAGTAGATAACAAAATGATCTTTCCACGCCTCCAGGGGACACCTATTAATATCACCCATAGTTTACAAAATAGTAAAATATCAATTATAAAAATTTTGTTCGATATACTTTTCAGAACGACTCTGCCCTTAACTTAATCATATCAATAAAATTTTTAAATGTCGAACAAATAAGTTACGAGTCAAAAGTGACTCAAGCGTCAAAAATAAAATGTATACTTTGTTTGAGGGTTCAAGAGAAAAGGTCAAGTCTCAATTAAAGAGTGATTGTTCCGAGGATTCATACGCATTAGGAAAGACTCTATGATGTACTTTGTTCGCTTTTGACTCATATTGATAATTGTTGGAAGAGAAGTCTCGTATTGGGTAATTAAGAAATGGCCATAGATTTATAAATAAGAAATACATATTCATTGGTTTGAAGTATTTTGAGGAAACAAAAAATAAAGTCACAGGACATTATTCTCAAAGTGAATAATATCATATTATTGCGAAGAATCGTGATTTGTAACCGTAATTGTTATCATACAAGCATGTTGGTAGCATTATTGACCTAACAATGTCTCCATCAAGTAGGAATGTTCTAGCAAACTCCACGCAAGCACCGACTTATATTTCTTGAATCAAGAAATTGATTGCGACAAATATAGTTTGAATTAAATAATTTATTTTTATTTTTGAAGTAAGGATGGAAGAGTACTTGAAAGACCCAACGAGGATAACCGCCCAACCACTGGTCAGCTTATTGTTGCAACAAATTAATAAGATGAATGATAGGAATGCCACATGGATATGTATATTATAAGTACATTTGACAATTTTAATGTCGCTCTTGTATTTAAATAATTAAAGTCAACAAAGTTAGGAATTATGTCGG
This sequence comes from Cucurbita moschata, assembly GCF_002738365.1. NCBI lineage: Eukaryota > Viridiplantae > Streptophyta > Magnoliopsida > Cucurbitales > Cucurbitaceae > Cucurbita > Cucurbita moschata. The sequence goes on along the minus strand of NW_019268557.1, from coordinate 925,266 downwards.
TTATTTTGAATTTAAATCTGATGACCTTGACCTAAAACTATGACAGATGGATGCTAGTTGGCTGGATTCAAAATAAAACAATATATTTATTTACAAAGAATGCACTTTGGATAAGGAAGATATAAGGTTTCCTAAAATACATATAAAATATAAAATACCTTTAAATAGAGGAGAAGTGGAAAATTCAAGCTTTCATGGTATAAAATAATGTCTTGAACTTAAATAGGCTTTTGAACATAGCCTGTTGGGTCGAGTTGGGGTTTCGTTCTTCATGGGCCTTACCGCCCAGGGAGACGTCCAAGTGTAGATGTTGGGTGGGCCGTTGAGTGGAGGATTGTGGCCTAAATGGCGGTCTGAGCGACACGCGCAAAGGAGTAAAAGCGATGGATGGATGTGAAGAAAATAAGAAGAATAGAAGCATGATGATTATGGGCATAAAGTGCTTAAAAGGAAGGGAATTTGGATGGAATTTGAAGGGCGGCATGTGGTGAAATCTTTTATCTGATGCATGGTCAAGGCTTTCCCTTGAAATTCACAAACTTACTTTAACCCCACTGCCACCACTGCTCACTCCTAATTCCAAAATCCCCTTTCCTTCCCAACCTCACACGCTTAGGCTCTCTTTTTTCCCTTTTTCTTCCTACGCCATTTTTCTCCTATCATGTATAAACAGACCATATCTATTGGCGGTGGACTCTAGAATTGTGGTGAGTTGGGGGCGTTGGTGAGGAAGAAGGGCGAAGGGGCTGGGGTTGAAGCTGAATAATCATATTACATTTGGAGAATACAATTTAATTTAGGGAATTAATAAACAAATTATGATTAATTATGATTATTTACAGATTTTCACATGGACCCATGTATATTTATGAATAAAAGAAAAAGAAAAAGGAAAGAGAATCAGCAAAATTGATATTTTATGATGTCCACTTAGAAAGAGCAATAATTAGGACAGAAGGAGAAACACAGCAGGTGGAGAAATTATTGGAAGCTGGGGGCATTTTAGTCATATAGACGTCGGCAGCCAGTGTTCGTAATTCAGAAGGTTATTTCCGTCATTTCACAAACTCTCTCTCTCTCTGTGATACAGTGAAAAAGAAGAAGCAAAGAAGAGAGACCAAGAAGACAGAGTGCTGGAATCACATGGCCTTGTTTTTCTGTCACCTTTCTCTTTCTTCTCCCTTCTCATCACTGCAATCCCTTTCTTCCTCTTCTTTTTAATCGCCAACTCAACCAACCACTACCTTCCCTTTCCTTCCTTCTCTCCCATTCGCCTATGGCCGACGTTAAGGTACGTATCTTTTTCTTTTTTCTTCTTTAATTTCGTCTTCTTTCTTTCTTTCTTTCCTGGATTTGAATGTTGCGTTGCGAGATTAGTCGGGGAATATGTGTACGTAAGAACATTGCCTGAAGTGTTGCACCTTCCTCCCGTTTCGTCTCTTCTGTTCTCTTCTTGCGTTTTGTTACCAGCCTGGACGGTGATCTCGTTCCGCATTGTGAGAAGAGGATCGGGAATACCTTACTTATTCTTCTCTGCCTCGATCTGTGAATTAGATGATTCTGTTTCTGAAGAGTTTCTTGGCTGTATTTGTTTCAATTTCTGTACAGTTTCTGAGAGGTTCTGATTATCTGTAATTTTTAGCTCTTCATCTCTCTCCAGTACTCGAGATTTTATTATTTAATTTCTGTGGCCATCTTTTTGGGTTTAACTTAGCTGATGCATCTATGTTAACTCCATCGATTAAACTTATACATATATTTATTTATTTATTTATGCTACGTGAACTAATTTAATTTATGGATCGCACTTGTTACCCTTTGTTTGATATTTGATTAATCTTAAATAACTTGCTTGAGCTATATAGCTCAAGCCTATCTGAAATTATTTTCTAATTATTCTTTAGTGAAGATTGTCCTCCACAGGTCCATGCATTTCAGTTCTTATTTTATTTGGTTTCAGCAACTTCTTTCCTTCGATTTCTTTTCCTACCCCCCTCTCTTTTTGGCACTTATTAGGGATCTCTGTTTGTTGGTCTTTCCATTCTTTGTTCTTCTATTCATTTAAAAAAGAAAAAAAATCTCTTGCTGTGGATGTTAGGGCTTCTTTCTGATAGTTGTTTATTAGTGAGTTAAACGTAGTTTCTATTCTAACATTGGTTATCTTTTACGTGATCCCTCCACTCTAAACAACCAACGTTTCAGTTTCAATTTTCCAATCGATTCCTTCCAACCTCGTAACGCAATATATGCTTTGCAGGAAATGTCAGCCCCTGTCATTGATGGAAATGACCCAGTTACTGGTCACATAATATCAACGACTATTGGAGGCAAGAATGGGGAGCCCAAACAGGTTAACATTCACGTCAATCCCGTTCCTCTTACATTCTATTTTCCTCATGTGTGTGCTATAAAACATAGAGACTTGGAGATTTCATGTTGTTGGCCAGTATTTATGTTTCTACACAAACTTATGATACTTTTGTTTTTTCTTGGTTCTGTAGACCATAAGTTACATGGCAGAACGTGTTGTTGGAACTGGATCATTTGGTATTGTTTTCAAGGTATTCTAAATGTTACTCCTCTAGCACTTCGATTCTTTTGATATTGTCTTTGATCAAGTAATGTATGATACATACATGTGCTCTTTGTCAGGCCAAATGCTTGGAAACGGGTGAAAATGTGGCTATAAAGAAGGTTTTGCAGGACAGAAGATATAAGAACCGTGAACTCCAGTTAATGCGTGTGATGGATCATCCAAATGTCATTTCCTTAAAGCATTGTTTCTTTTCCACTACTACAAAAGACGAGCTTTTTCTCAACTTGGTTATGGAATATGTTCCCGAAACCATGTTTCGGGTATTGAAGCATTACAGTAATGCAAATCAAAGGATGCCAATCATCTATGTCAAATCATACATGTACCAGGTATAGATAATTCTCCTGTATAATTTCAACTTTTTTGATCAACACACTTTTCTTTTCTCATGTCATCTGTTGTTTTTTTCCAGGTTTTTAGGGGCCTGGCCTATATCCACTCGGTTCCTGGAGTTTGCCACCGAGATTTGAAGCCTCAAAATATTTTGGTATTGTTCTTTGATGGTTTGAAAGTGGATATGGAAGTTGAAATGATTTTTTGTTGAAAACAACAGTTTGTAGAGGCCTATCCTTGTGTTTGATGATTGCCTAATGCCTGTTTGCTTTCTGCAGGTGGATCCCCTTACTCACCAAGTTAAAATATGCGATTTTGGAAGCGCTAAAATGCTTGTACGTTGATAAATTTTCAATATCTTGTTTCTTTCACTTATTTTGTTTTTGACACTTCCAGCGTGTATATTGAAACTTGCTATTTACTTCGTTAGTTTAAATTTCCTATTTTCCTTTAGAAAGCATATTTGCTGTTGTCATTTAAGATTCAAGACTCCCTTGTTACATTGGACGTTGCACTTACAAATCTTGCAAGGTTTTTCCATGCTTATAAGTGAGAACTCCAAACAAACATACCAGGACCAATTGGAGTAATCTCTCGGGTGTGTGGGGGTGTATGTTTCCTGTCCATATGTGACTTTTGCTTATCATAAGAGTTCACCAATTCTTTGGATTGGGGCATTGGCTTCCAAAACTTGTTTCTTAGATAGACAGTAGACAATCACTTTTATAAATGTTTCCAGCGGTCTATTTGATTAACAAAACCAGCAGTGAATCACCATGGTTAAGTAGCAAATGCTATATTTTCTTTGGCCCCTTTTCTGCGTTGAGTCTTATTCTGTGTACTCTTATCCGTGTGCTCCAGATGAAAGGTGAAGCCAACGTTTCATACATATGTTCGCGCTTCTATAGGGCACCAGAACTCATCTTTGGAGCTACAGAGTACACAACCTCCATAGATATTTGGTCTGCTGGTTGTGTCCTTGCAGAGCTGCTTTTGGGACAGGTAAGCATTTTCTACATTTCTTTGACTTGAACTTTATCATAACCAGTTTAATGATATTTATGTTTCTGTAGCCTTTGTTTCCTGGAGAAAATGCAGTGGACCAACTCGTAGAGATCATAAAGGTACTATTGATATTATTAGTTCATTACCATTTCCAAATTGTGTACAACTTACCTACTTTGCGATGGTTATCTTTTAGGTTCTTGGTACACCAACTCGTGAAGAAATTCGATGTATGAATCCAAGTTATACAGACTATAGGTTTCCACAGATAAAAGCTCACCCATGGCACAAGGTTAGTAACAAGTTCAAGATGATCCTGGGGCCTCTTATCCCCCATGATCTTGTTACTTTTGAGCTTTTTCTACGGGAAGTTGAGCTTTTTCTCTTACATGCTTTATGTTATTGATCAGGTTTTCCACAAACGGATGCCTCCCGAGGCGATAGATCTGGCTTCTCGATTGCTTCAGTATTCGCCCAGTCTTCGCTGCACCGCAGTAAGTTCAATATGCTCCAGTGTCTATCTATATAGCTATGTTTGTGCACTTCTTTTGAACAGTCGGGCCTTTCCATGCTAGAACTTAATCTTTGTTGATTCTTGACCGAATGTAAAAGTAGTTCATTTTTTGTCCTAGTGTATTAACTACTCATTTATTTGGCCTTCTCTGCAACTATGGTTTATTTTGCACTTCTTGAGAGTATCTCTTTCTCCATGCAGCTGGAAGCTTGCACACATCCTTTCTTTGCCGAACTTCGAGAACCCAATGCCCGCCTCCCAAATGGTCGACCATTTCCACCCCTCTTTAACTTCAAACAAGAGGTCTGTTTACTATCTCACGATCTTTCTATGAAAATTTCCTATTCTATTTTCTTGAATTGTATACAACTGTGATTTAGGCATTTTATTGCATATCTTTTGAGCATCAAAGGCATATAGTTCTATTTGCGATTAAGAAAAACATTCTAAATGGTTCCGTTGTGCCTGTTTTAGGGAGTAGATGAAGGTCCATATTGAATTCAACTGCATCGTGCTATGCATCTGCATTGATAACGATTGAAAATAACTGAAATTATGCTATTCCAATCAATAAATTGTTGTGGATGACTCGCAGTTTACTAGGTTTCTCGTCCATTACTATTTTATTTCCATTAAAAAGGTGATTTTCTTTTATAAGAAATCAACTTTCATTGAGATAGATAAAAGGTGATGATAATTGAGATTTCTGTTGCAGCTGTCGGGGGCTTCTCCAGAGCTCGTCAACAAGTTGATACCTGATCAAGTGAAACGACAAATGGGTCTTAATTTGCATCTAGCAGTGTCGTAAATATAGGCGTATGTGCAGTTGGATTCTTCTTGTTCATGCGTGGTGCAAAGCCTACTGACCAACTCTAAGTTCAACTCCGGCTGTATTAAACTGGGGCCATTTACATCACTATACTCTGAGACTTGCAGGTCGGGGGGGACTATTTACCAACTCTTCCTCGAAATGTTGCCTTGTTCAGTCCAGCCAAATTCCACCCATCCCTCAATCTTAGTTCCGATGATACCTCAAGTTGTTGTATATGTTTGGTAGTATATTGAAGGAAGCCAGAGTTTGACTTAGCAGAAAGCTGCTAGAAGAGGGATAGTAGTAGAGGCCAAATTGTGTATCTTTAGTTAGGAAGAAGCGGGTATCTAATTCTATATGTGGCTGAAGAAAAGCAGGGTTAAAATCTAGTTGGTTATTGAGTTTTGTTCCCAGTTCCAGGGTGGTTTCAACATGGCTGACTTTAAATTGCAAAAACCTGTAGTTATTATTGTGTTCTAAGAATCTCTCTTCCCTTCTTTAAATTAAACACGAATCTATTTGTTCTTCACATATTCATTTCTTCCTGTTTCTGCTCTCAATCACGGAGAGAAAAAGCCTTGTTCTTTACGTTTCTCAATGGAAAATTTCTGAATTATGCGTAGTAAATTATTAGCCAACTCGTTAGATTAATATACGAGAAGTTGTCGCTTTGAACTTTGAAGTAGAGTAATTGTTTATTTTGGACATGGTAACATTGGGGGGCTGGTGGCCACTGTCCCTGTCATTGCCCTCTCGAGCTCCTTGGAGCTGCCCCTGCTGCTACTGCTACGCCAACATAGACATGGAAAAACGACGAAATTTCAATATCGAGAGAATAAAAAGAAAAAGAAAAAAAAAGGGGGGGTGGTGAACTGGCCATTATCTCCGAGAATTGCGTCAAATTCTAAAAGCCGGAATCATTAATGTTGGCGCCACTGGGGCGCAGAGAGACATCGAGCTCTGAAAATTTTATATTCGAGGTTCCCCACTTCCAGTAATGACGATTACATTTCTAAACTGGTATAATCAAAGCTTTTGATTTTCTGTTCATTAATGTCAGAAATCCAACGGCTCATTATTGCCTTACTCATCTGCAGTTCACAGCGAAGATGGAGAAATTACGGTCTTTCACTATCAGGTTTGTTGTTCAATGTGTTTGGCAGGGCAGGGGACAATCTCAGCCATTAAATTACTCCCATCTCGAGATTTCCTGGTCTTGCGGTTCATTTTCTTAATCCACTACTTTTTGTCTTTTTCTCTCCGCTTTTTGTACCAGAAATCTAGTTTGTTTTTCAACGCACTATAGCTAGTAGAAATTCTAGAATCAAGATTTTTCAAGCTTGTCATTATTTGCAATTAGATATGGACTCTATACTTTATCACCCGAAAAATTCAATCAAACCTATTATCCTGCAGTTTACCCTACCAAAAGTAGTGGGTTCTAGCTTTTTTCACTTGGGGAACTCTCGCTTTCGTTTCCCCCCCGCTTGGTAATGGAAGTTGTCAAAGTGGTTCTATTGCTGTTCATCCTCATCTGGGTCGTCTCTGCCTCAGACAGTCATTTGTCTCCGAAAGGAGTAAACTATGAAGGTCTGGCCATGGCCATTTTATGAATACCCATTTGATGTTACTCCAAATTGGTTGAATGTTTGTGTCTGCATCTCTGATTTCTTGCACTGTTCAGTGGCGGCGTTGATGTCGGTGAAGAGTTGGATACGGGACGAGCGGAGAGTGATGCAAGGATGGGACATAAATTCGGTTGATCCATGCACCTGGAATATGGTTGCTTGCTCTGTTGAGGGCTTTGTGATTTCTCTGTAAGCTTCTTCATTTTGTCTTAAACCTGGTTTTCTATCTCCTTTCTTCTTTTTTTTCTCTTGATTTGAATATATTTTGTAGGAATAAATGTCAGATAAAGCTCAAATACGTTACTAATTATTGTTGTTGCTGCTATATAGTGAGATGTCAAATATGGGCTTATCTGGAACGCTTTCCCCTAGCATTGGGAACCTGAGTTATCTTCGGACAATGTGAGCAGTGAGCCTCCCTCTCCCTTCATTGTCTCGAAATCATTTGTTAGACGTTTATAACTATTGTTTTCTGAAGTGAAAATTCAGTGGTTGTTCTTACTCATCTTTTCTTGTCCCATTACTTGGATAGCCTAATGTTGGAATGTTTCTCATTCAAGGTTTATCTCACTTCTTTGAAAGTTCTTTTTCATGTATTCTATATAAATAATCGCAGGTTCTTGCAAAATAATGAACTATCTGGTCCAATCCCAGATGATATAGGAGAACTTTCAGAGCTTCAGACTCTTGACCTTTCTAACAACCAGTTTGTAGGCGGCATTCCAAGTTCTTTGGGGTCTCTCACTCATTTAAATTACTTGTAAGTATGACTTGATATGCAAAGATTTTTCTTTCTTTCATTCTCTTCTACTTTCTAATTATTGATTCTATTGTTGTCATGTAACCTTTGCCTGCCAAGTTTTCAGGAAGCTCAGCAGTAACAAGTTAAGTGGACCAATTCCGGAATCTGTTGCAAATATTTCAGGCCTTTCCTTCTTGTAAGTATTATTCTATTGCAATTCCTTGTGTTTTGCTGAGTTCACAGAAGTGACCAGATGGTTTGCTCGCTAGGGATCTATCGAATAATAATCTCAGCGGCCCAACTCCAAGAATACTTGCCAAAGAGTACAGGTGAGACTTCATGTCGAGTTAACTTGTCAGAAAACTTGATATCATTCCAAATTCCATCGGTTACTTATGAAGATCAGAATTAGCCTATATCTGAGAATGGTTTGTAAAGAGAGGGAATTATGTTTTCCTCCAATGCCATTTACCACCTTTTGACAGTGCTTGCCTTGTTTCTGTAGTGTTGCAGGGAATAGCTTCCTTTGTGCATCTTCATCGTCTAAAGTTTGTGGAGTAGTTTCAAAACCAGTTAATGGTAATACTATATTCTCCCTGGTCGTTGTATCTTGAATGTCAATGGTATAAAACTCATGAATAGCTGTTATCGTTCAGAAACTGGTTCGCCTCAGAAAGATAATGGCCGACATCACTTGATCCTTTCCATAGCTCTAATTGTCAGTTTCACATTTGTGGTTTCTGTTGTGTTACTTGTTGGCTGGGTGCATTGTTATAGATCTCATCTTGTCTTCACGTCCTACGGTACTTTCTGAACTTTGGGATGAACCGATGCCCTTGTACTTTTTTCTTCTTTGTTCTCTCTTATAGCTAGAGTATAATGATTGACTCTGCTGCACTTCATTATGATGGTTCATATCTGCAGTGCAGCAAGATTATGAATTTGATATAGGTCATCTGAAAAGGTTTACATTCCGTGAACTACAAAAGGCAACATGTAATTTTAGTCCCCAAAACATCCTGGGACAGGGTGGTTTTGGAGTAGTTTATAAAGGTTATCTTCCAAATGGGACATATGTTGCTGTCAAGAGACTGAGAGATCCAAATTATACTGGAGAAGTGCAGTTTCAAACAGAAGTTGAAATGATTGGCTTAGCCGTGCACCGCAACCTCTTGCGTTTGTATGGCTTTTGTATGACGCCAGATGAGAGATTGCTCGTTTATCCATATATGCCAAATGGAAGCGTTGCTGACCGCCTGAGAGGTTTGTTTTAACAAATGACGATGACATATGTATAATCTGCTTTGGACAAACTAGATTGAATAGTGCTTCTCTATTTGTATTTACTGCTATATTTTGGTTGTTTATATGCCATCCACTTTCAGATGCAGGCCAGGAGAAGCCAACATTGAATTGGAACAGAAGATTGTGTATTGCCCTTGGTGCAGCTCGTGGGCTTGTATACTTGCATGAGCAGTGCAACCCAAAAATTATTCACCGGGATGTGAAAGCTGCAAATATTCTTCTAGATGAAAGCTTTGAAGCGGTGGTGGGGGATTTTGGTCTGGCAAAGATGTTAGATAGGAGAGATTCACATGTTACTACTGCTGTTAGGGGCACTGTGGGACATATTGCCCCGGAATATCTTTCAACTGGACAATCTTCAGAAAAGACTGATGTTTTTGGATTTGGCATATTGGTTCTGGAACTCTTAACAGGCCAAAAAGCACTAGATGCTGGCAATGGCCAAGTTCGAAAGGGAATGATCCTCGAATGGGTACGTAGGGTCTCTCCTGTTATGAGTTGTTTGCTTATCTGTAACAACCTAGGCCCACTGCTTGCAGATATTGTCTTCTTTGGACTTTCCCTCAAGGTTTTTAAAATGCGTATGTTAGGGAGGAGTTTCCACACCCTCGTAAGAATCCTTCATTCTTCTCCCCAATTGATTTGGGATCCCACAATCCACCTCCCTTCAGGGCTCAGTGTCTTCGCTAGCACTCGTTCCTCTTCTCCAATCGATGTGGGACCCCCAAATCCACCCCCTTCGATGCCAGTGTCCTTGTTGGTATACAGCTTGGTGTCTAGCTCTAATACCATTTGTAATAGCCTAAGCTCACTGTTAGCAAATATTGTCTTCTTTGGGCTTTCTCTGTCGGGCTTCCCCTCAAGGTTTTTAAAACGCGTCTCCTAGGAAGAGGTTTCCACACTCTTATAAAAATGTTTCGTTCTTCTCTCCAATCGACGTGCGATCTCACATTAAACAAAGATAAACACATGCTTTTATAATTTCATTAAGAGTCTTCATTTTTAATCTCAACTTCATAATGATATCTGACAAAAAAAAAGTGAAATGAGCAGGTTAGAACATTACATGAGGAGAAGAGGCTAGATGTGCTGGTGGACAGGGATCTAAAAGGGTGTTATGATGCAATGGAGCTGGAAAAAGCCGTAGAGTTGGCTCTGCAGTGTACTCAGTCACATCCACAACTCAGACCGAAGATGTCCGAGATCTTGAAGGTTGTAGAAGGTCTGGTTGGACAGTCGAGTCAAATGGAGGAATCACCAGGTGGAGCAGGAAGTGTTTATGAGAATAGAGCTCACAGTTTCTCCAGAAAGTACTGTGATATTCATGAAGAGTCTTCATTTGTCATCGAAGCCATGGAGCTTTCAGGACCCCGTTGAAAGCAAATAGTTTATCAAAACATAATCAGTTTTGCATCTCACAAGAGATGGAAAGCATTTACGTCCATAATCCGTTTCACCAAATCCAGAAAGCCAACGGCGGACCCTCGTGATGACTGATGTTATCTGCCACTGAATTTATTTTGTATTGTAGGATTCGTGAAAGAAAAAAACATTCAGTCAAATGGTGAAGTGAAACGATAAAGAGGTACGCTTCTTCTCTCCCATCGATGTGGGATCTCACAATCCACCTGTCCTCGCTGGCACACTACTCGGTATCTAACTCTAATACTAATTTTGAGGTTTGAGATTCTTTCGAGGACAAAACAAAGTAGGAAGGGGAACCGTGATGATGTAGTTGAAGAAGAAGGCTTTATCCAAGCATGGCTGTAAATCATGTTTGAGAAGAAGATTGTTTCATCTCTTCCCTTAAGGAAGCAAAATAAAACATGGGATTAGCCTAATTCCTCCTTTCATTGCCTGCCATTAGTTTTGTTATTTGGAAGTCACGCTGTCTTTTGACTTGTGACAACTCTAATTCTCCACTTCCCTTCTTAATCATTTTGGTTCTTTTGCATTCAACTCTCCTCTTATTGGAGCTTCCTCTAATAATTAGGCATAATGCATATGTGAGTCGAAAGATGAGCATTAAACTCGGTCCTACCTTCATCTTTTAATTTCATATTATTATTCCAATCGACACACATTTAGGGACAGAGAGATTCAAATCTTTAACATCTTAATTATAACTACCAAAAAGAAGGATATTTATGACCCAAAAAAGTAACAAATATACGGTGGAACAAACTTATATTAATTGAATTGTATCCCCAGAGAATCTGTGCAATAGGCTTTTAAATTTGTTTGTGGATGATGAGGTAAGTAGAAGGGTATGTTGAGTGCTAGGTGGGGGAAAGAGACATGGGCAAGGATTTAACAGATGGAGATGGCCTTTTTGTCACAGAGAAAAGAATTAAATGTAAGGAAGGGGAAGACCAAAGAAAAAAAAATGTATATAAAAGTGAGATAAAAGGGTTCCAATTGGTGCAGGTAGCACAAAGTTTTGTGTATAGATAAAGCAAGTGCCCAACTTGTGTTCTTTTTTCCAGATTATCTTCAACTTTTTAAATTCAACTAATGTTGGAAGTTGTCCAAATTGAATATGGTAATCTCTCTTTGTTTATTCCAATGCCTTCTGTAACTAAAACAAGTTGAAAGTGTCAAATCAAAGCTTTGGAATTTAAATAATGATTCATAGTTTGTTCTTTGATTGATTTCTTTACCTTATCTGGGCAGGCTGCCCAGAATATTGTATATGCCCTCTCATACTCTTTTTTTGCCTTTTTTGTTCTTGGTGATGGTAAAGTATTGTGCTTTAATGTGTTAAGCTTTGATAAATAACATGGTTTTCAAGACCCATAAAAGATTAATGTCAGAATATTACATTACAAAAAGAAAAGAGAAAAGAAGGAAGAATTTGAATATAATATTGTTAGAGAACGTCTTCTTTACTTGATCTTCAATTGTACCAATTACTTTTTGGTTCATTGCATGAAAAGAATTAAAATTTGACTTACTTAGAATGCATCCAACTGGGACATGGAGGAGCTGAGAGACATGAATAACGACAAGGCGTGGAGTGAAGTCCGAGGACAAATTGAAGCTTAACAAATAAAAATGTTGGATATATTTTTTTTTTTTTCCTTTTGTTTTAACCCAAATTGTCGCGTATTCAACTTCCCTCGGTTGCACACTTTTCCCCTCGGAATATTGATTTTTTCTTCTTTAGTTTTTTAAGGTCACATCGAGAGATCAGTGCCGGAAAGAGATAGAGAGAGAGGGAAGGGGAAATAGGGTCTTTCAGCTGTGGAGGAATCCAATTGGAGACGACCCAGATGGCCAGAGCTCTTATTTTGTTCATTTTCAATTCTTGAAGTAAACGCTTTCCCCTGAAGAAATTTCTGCATTTAAAAGTAAACTCTCCACTCTCCTCAGCAACAAGGCCTTCATATCTTTCTTCCTTTACATGATTGATTACCCACTTGGATTTTCGAATGCATTTTTCATTATGGATCGATTGTGTTGAGTTATTAGTTTTGAGAACGAAGTATTTCAGAACAACTTCTGCGGGTAACTGGGTTTCGGGGGAAAACCCTTTTGTTAGATGGATCGAGAAGAAACAGAGGGTCCTAAACCCATTGTTGATTTGGTTAATAGCGATAGGATCGAGGCCACCATTGTGGTAATCCCAGAAGGCGCCGCCTCTGCTGGCGGCACGCCGGGGACTGAACTTGTTAATCGAGAGACAAGAGAGGGTTCGAATATGAACCCATCAGAAACTGTAGTGGTTATTGATTCAGATAGAACAGCATGTGGGGTTGAAGATGGAGAATCGATTGAGAAGAAGAATGGAATGGGGTTGAGGAAGGATTTTGAAAAGAGGAATGTAAAATCGAATAAGGAGAATCCGGTGTTGATAAATGTAAGGCAAAAAGGGGGTAAAGGGTTTAATGAAGAGTGGAATGGAGAAAGGGTGTGTAGGATCTGCCATTTGGCTTCCGACCAAGCTTCAGGGGCTAAGACTGGGACCAGTACTTCAGAATTGATTCAACTTGGCTGTGACTGCAAAGATGAGCTGGGAATTACGCATACTCACTGTGCTGAGGCATGGTTCAAGCTCAAAGGAAACAGGTTCTTCTCTCTCTCTCTCTCTCTCTCTCTCTCTTCTGGTTTAATGCCTTTTGCTTTGAGGAGATTAAATTGCTATGAACACGAGAAAAAACTTGGTCTACCCTTGAATTTGTCTCATACTATCAATTTAAAGCCATCGCTGCTAATACCTACTTGGTTGTTCTACCCGTGAGGGTTTCCAATTCAGTTGTTCGTTGTAGCCTTGACGAACTTTAACTGGTTTTTTGGGTAGTATCCACTGTTGATAAATTGATTGTTGATTGTGAGAGAGGAACGAGTGTGAGCAAGATATGGAGCCCCAAAGGGAGTGGACACCGGATAGTGTGTCAGAGAGAACGCTGGTACCGAAAAGGGTGGATTTTGAGATTTCACATCGATCAGAGAGAAGAATGAGTCGCTGGACCCGGTGAATTGTGATATCCCACATCAGTTGGAGAGGAACGAGGGTCAACGAGGATGCTATGCCTCGAAGGGGGAGTGAATTGTGAGATCCCACCGGAAACAAAACATTTTTTATAAGTGTGTGTAAAACTCCGTTGGTCCAAAACTTAAAACTTCGGTTGTCCAGGCGTTCCTTCAACCTCTTAAGTTGAATACTAACTGTTGAGTTGAGAATGATATTTTATGGCTGATTGTGTTTGTGATACATTCAAGGATACGTTCCTGTTTCAGAGCTTTCGGCATTTCAGTTCAAAGTGCCAAAACTACGGCATGCCGATTAGAAACTCCTGCTTTTAAACTACATTGTCTTTCATATTGTGAAATGAGCTGATGGTTATCTAATCACAATGCTTATTGCTCGGCACAGAATGTGCGAAATTTGTGGCGAGACCGCGAAGAACGTCGAAGGAGTCGGGGACAACCGATTTATGGAAGAGTGGAACGAGGGAAGATCAGTAGATAGCAATGGAAACATATCAAACAGGGGTGGGAGATGTTGGAGGGGACAGCCATTCTGTAACTTCTTGATGGCATGTCTGGTAATAGCTTTTGTTCTTCCATGGTTTTTTCGTATAAACATTTTCTAGCAAGTGTCGAATAATACAAATGATTGTTCTTTTCCATTTTAACTTTGGTTGAATGCTGCTGGTTAAACCCTGTAAATCTTACCATCTTCCTAAACCCATGAATTTGTGGCTGTTTCTTGTTGCTTATGCACTGCAGTTTCTGCTGCTTCTGCCTCATGAATTGTTCCAATGTTTATCGTTCATTCGTTTATCACAGTTTGTATTTTGGTTGCATCGTTTTTCTTCTGAATTTTGTTGTTAGTAAAGCTTTGGTTAATGATCCTTCATACGAATGTATGCACTTTTAAATCCATACTTAACTGATAGATGCAGACAGATTTTTGCCATTAGATGTACCATTTCACGTGTAATGAAAACGAACATGACATTAGTAGTTTGCTACTATAACTGTATGAGTCTATAAGATATTTGTGAGATATCACATTGACAGGAGGAGAACGAACATTGTTTACAAAGATGTGTAAATCTCTCTCTAGCAGACATGTTTTAAAATCGTGCTATTGTGTAACAAGTCAAAATAGACAATATTTGCTACCGGTAAGCTTGAGCTGTTACTTTTCAAACTTTTTTTTTTTTTTTTTAATGTTTGACCAACCTGAAAAGTTTGAATTTTTCCAAATGAAAATATGGTTCAACAAAACTTGGTTTGGTCATACCGTCATTTTCAATTTCATGAACTTCTTGACTCATTTTAATAATACAATTAAACTTTCAAATTTTCATTAACGGTTGACAACGATATGTAACGAGCTAAAGTTCTAACAAACACGCTTTAAAACGGTGAACCTGACGACGATACGTAACGAGCCAAAGATGACAATATCTATTAAAGATAGGTTTGGGCTGTGACAGATGCCATTTTAAAATCGTGAGACTAACAAAATTGTGTAAAAGATAAGTAAAGAGGGAAAAAAAATTATATGAATGGTTTTAAATGGGTTGTTTTTCAATTTATGATGGTTTTTCCTTTTTAATATGTGTTTTTTTTTTTTTTACCAATTTGACCCTAAACTATGAGGGGGCAGTTTCGTCAATTGATCGTCTAAGAGAGAGTATTAATAGCTTTAAAACCCTAACCTTTACCCTTCCCGCACTTGTTCCCCTCCGGAGCTTCGTTTTCTGCTCTGAACTGCGATACGGCAAAAATGGTACCTCCACCTCTTTCGTTTGATTTTGGTTTGGATTCAAGCATCCAATACGTTTTTGCGTGTTTAGATTTCTAATTTAGTTTGACTGTACAACATTGCATTTCAGGCGTCGGAGAAGAAACTATCTAATCCTATGCGCGATATCAAAGTCCAAAAACTCGTTCTCAACATCTCTGTTGGTGAAAGTGGTGATCGTCTTACCAGAGCCGCAAAGGTTTCTTTACCGTCTGTTACTTGTCCCTTCGGTTCTTTCTGTATAATTTCTGTAAAATCTTAACAATGATTATGGTATTTCTTTTTTGTACTTTAGGTGCTCGAACAGCTCAGTGGCCAATCTCCAGTCTTTTCCAAGGGTATAATTACCTTTTCCTTTTAGTCAATATTATGATTTCACGTTTCTATCTTCTTCATTCATTTCCTGAAATTTGTGGGCATGTCTTGCGGGAATGTTGTGATTGAAATAGCTCGGTATACCGTTCGATCGTTTGGGATCAGGCGTAACGAAAAGATCGCGTGTTACGTGACCGTGAGGGGTGAGAAAGCAATGCAGCTTCTTGAGAGTGGTTTGAAGGTTAAGGAGTATGAGCTATTGCGCCGGAACTTTAGCGATACTGGTTGCTTTGGTTTCGGAATTCAGGAGCATATTGATCTCGGAATTAAGTGAGTTGTCTAACATTTCTCTTGTATTTTTCAGTGATTTTTTTCTCACCATCTTGTTATTGTTTATTTTTCCTGTAACGGTTTTGTTTGTTGATGATGCTGATTAATATAGACTTTGTACAAATCAGGATTTCGGCTTATAATATGCAAGTGTGCTCATAGGACCTTCGTGAAATACTTAAGAAGAAGAGAGGGAATTGAGGAATTTTAATTTTAGAACTATAATAACTTAGTTCCGCCAGTTGGCTTATAATAATCATACTTTGCATTTGTGATTGGATTTGCTTCGTTGTCTGACCCGTAGTTGGATTCAGAACATGGGTTCTTCAACTGTTGTGCGCACAAAAATTATTGTGACAGACTAATCCAAGTCATACACACCTGTTCTATGCTGGGATTTATATAACTAAGATAGAAACTTTCATTCATATAAAGCATAGATTGTGTAAGCTTTGGAAAGAGATACGAACTAAATGCAAACGTACTTGAGGCTGTTGGATAATGATGTTGTAGGATCTCAAATTATCTGCGAAGTGATGTCCAACATATATTTCAGTGTCTTATTTATATCGATCTTGAACCGAAACCAAAGAGAATATTCACCTTTAGTCCAACTTTACAAATGCTCAACTTTCATTTCTCGAGGCTTTAACTATTTTGAGTTCATCACTGACTTACGTACATTGTCTTCAAATAACTTTCTGGTATATCATGTGTATCTCAATGCCACATTTTTTATTCTCGGAGTAATTTTTTATGCAAGAAAAGGTTGGTGGTGCAAATGCTGGCACCTACGAGTTTTGTTACGATGAAAATATTATTGTAAAACAGTTTAAACTGACAAGTAATTTAGCTTTTCTTGTTCTAAACTCCTCTTTTTCAAACTTTGCTACAGGTATGATCCTTCTACGGGTATTTATGGTATGGACTTCTATGTTGTTCTGGAACGACCAGGTTACCGTGTAGGTCGTCGCCGTAGATGCAAATCAAGTGTTGGAATTCAGCATAGAGTCACTAAAGAGGATGCCATGAAGTGGTTCCAAGTCAAATATGAAGGAGTTATTCTGAACAAGTCTCAAAATATATCCTAGAAAAGGTTCTCTACTATCTTTGATGGCATGTTCAAATTTTGGCAATGTGTTTACTACTTCAAGATTTGTCTGTCAGAGCTATTTCTTTTTTAAGGAGAGTTTAAGCATTTCTTATTCTATAGTGTACTTTGTTTTAACTCCGTATACAATTTTTTTGGTTGATAGAGTGGCAATTGTTTTGTTATGAAACCATAGCACGTAAGCATAACTTCCAAGACTAGCTGGCTTTTAGTAGAAGTGTTTCGTTCTCCAAACTAACATCAAACCTCTAGATAAAAAGTTCTCTTTTAACTTCTCACCCCAATTAGAATTCCGTAAACCTCCCTACTTTTTTTTTCTCTCGTGGGAGACCAAGACGGGATTTAAATTTTAAAAAAAGTTCTAAAAAAATTACCCTCTTCTTGCATCACCTGGCCTATTCCTCCCTCCCAAGTAGTACATTTAAAATAGGAACTCGAGCAGGCGCTGTCAGCTGTGGTTCTTCCATCACCTATCAGTCGCCTCCCTTCATTTGTTAAGCTTCGCAACATTAATTTGACTGATCGATTGGTTTATTTCTTACAAAAGTTATTTTTTTCATCGTTCCCATAAAACATTCAGTATCTTTTTTGACTGATTTCTTCTCAAACTTGTTTCTGACGTAAATTTCACTCCTGAAGTGCAATGTTATAACTTGCACAATCTTGGCCAGCTGATGCCATTTTTGTTATTGAATTACATAAATTTCGAACCCCTTCAACGAACATCCCCCCCACCCCACTACTAAACACATTGCCTACCCTATTGATTATGCCGTTTATAAATCTAAGGAGGATAGAATAATGTTTATACTTATGGGGTTGATCGTGAAAACATTAGGGTCCCAGACAACTCTCTTCTGTGACTTGAAGCAAAGGTTGATTGACATACGCATTCCATAAGCAAACTGTGATAATCATCAAAATGGGGGGCCCCCCTTCAACTCTACTCCCACTACTTTTTCATCATACTAAATCTAATTGCGTACCCTATTCCCCAGTCGCCCCGCTAACCCATCTTACAATCCATTCTATTTTGCTTCTACTAGATTGATTGTATGGTTTAAGACAGAATCTTTCTTTAGCTTCATCAACTCATTATCCCATTCACCAATTAAGCATATATTCAAGACAAATTAAACAACACTGGGCCACACATTTTCGTTTTTTTTATTACAAAATGGATATGCTTCTAATGTAAGCAAAGTACAGAACTGAAGATAACATTTCTCTCATTATGAATTACATTTTTTTTTTTAGAGAGATTTCACCATCAAAGCTGAGAAAATAAATAAATCATTGAACAAAAAATCCCATTGACAAGTGTAATATGTGTGTAATTAAACAATGGTGTTTCTAACTCTAATCCAACTTCAAGAGAATCGAGAAAACAACGAGGGATAATGAGAAATAATCTCAACGACAACACTTGGACAAGAGAATCGAGAAAACAATGAGAAATACCAAGGAAGAAAGCCCAATTGCCACTCCAAGAACTACCTTGTTGGGCCCGTGATGATGATTAGCCTCCTTGTGACTAACATCATTCTCATCATTCTCATCATTCCCATCATAATCACTCCCACTATCATCCGCCATTGAATCGTCGCCGTCGTCTTTAGCCGGCGGTGGGGATATCGGCAAACCGTGTTTGTCACAAGGAGCAATGCCGAGCTTCAACTTTGAGGATAATATCGAATGGTTATAACATAGATTGTTATTCCCCTGAATCTTGAACACCTCTAACCCCTTGATGAATGACTCGTTGAAAGGAATTACCCCATGAAACTCATTGTTCTCCAGATTCAAGTACTTCAAGCTTCTCATCTCCGAAATGAACCGGGGAATGGTCCCATTCAACTGGTTTGAACCCAAATCAATATGAACTAGCCCTGGGATGGCTGAAAAAGACTCCGGGATCGATCCCGACAGTTGGTTGGATGCTAACGACAAGTTTTGCAGCGAAATCAAGTCCCCAATTGAAGTGGGGATCTCGCCCTTGAGCCAATTTAACGACAAATCCAAGGTCTCGAGATTTTCAAGCAATGTAATGGAGGTGGGTATTTTCCCCCTGAGCTTGTTGCCGGAAAAGTCGACATGGGTGAGGTTCCGATTGAGGTGTTTAGGAACAAAACCCGTGAGATTGGCGTGAGAAATGGTAAGAGACCTAAGAGATTTCATATTGCCAACAATGACATAAGGGCCAGAGGCAGTAATAGAGACATGGGAGACAGTGAGATCAGTGAGGTTCCGGAGGCGGCTAAGCCAAACGCCAGTAAGCTTACGGAGACTGCGAATACAAGTGAAGGAGCGGAGGGAAGTGGCAAGATCGGAAGGGAAGCGAATGGGGGAAATGGGGCAGTTGAGGAACTGGAAAGATTGAAGAGTGGAGAGGGATTTGAGGGCAGTGAAGGACAAAGCAACGTCGTCGGAGCAGTTGGCGAGGCGTAGGGAAAGAAGGTGGCGGAAGGGGGCAGAGGAGTCGCAGAGAGTGACATTACGAAGGGAGGACGGCGAACATGGGTCTCTAGAAGTGGGAATGTTAAGGGATTGAAGGGCTCTTAATTGCTTGGGGTCGAGGGTCGAGGAGGACGAAACAGAGGATGTGATGAGAAAGAGGAAGAGAAAGAGAGGACATGGAAATGACGAGGGTTGTCTGAGTATCATCATGAGAGCATTGAGTTAGGAGGGTGAGAGGGGTTCGATATTGAAGAGAAACAGAGTGAGGGCTGAGAGAAGAATAAAAGAAGAGAAACAGAGGAAGTGAAGAAGATGGCCCACCAATCGAGAGCTTTTAGGGAACGTGTCATCTTTTGTCCTAAGATGCCCCCTGGGCCTTTGAGGCCCATACAGTATAGAGTAGAGAGAGCCATTATCTAACAGTGGAAGCAACGGTATGAGCCCACCACCTAAGATTTTGTTTCATGTCAGTTTCACTGCTCATGGAAGGCAGCTTCCAGTTCTTTAACAATGGACTTATTTCTTCTCTTCTTCTGTCCAAAGCCAACACTTCCCATACCTCTGATAGATAAGCTCTTGAGATCCTCGACTCTTCTTCTTCTTCTTCTTCTTCCTCCTCTGAAAAAACAAACCCCACATCCTTAAATCCCTCCACCGAATTGGGTGAAACAGAACCAGACGTGGAGATTGCTTCTTCTAACGCCTTAACGCCATTTCCACCATCTGGGTTCGCTTCAGAACTCGAAGAACATGGAAAAGTTGATTCCTTTTGGAAGCTAGGGCGGCGGAACCAGACCCAATCGTAGAAATTCAGAACCTTCTCCGCTTCCATTAGTGAGCGACTGAAGAAGAAACTTGAAACCCTGTGTTGCCTGGACAAAGTGGGGATTGTCATTTTATATTTATGTATATATGAACACCAAAATAGTCAAAACAACCACCTAAAATAGTTGAATTTTGTTGGAGAGACCACGTTTATAATTAGGATGATGATATGCTTCAGAATTAATATTTTAGCCGCAAATTTAGGGAGATGTGTGGTTAAGAAAAAAGGCGAGTGTGAATCAGTTAGGTTCATTAAAGGGATTTTAATTCACAGCTGGTTTAGGGTTTTGAAAGTCAACTCAAAATAAGGTTGACTGAATAAACAATAATTTACTCGATTTAATAAATTTATTATTTTGGAAAATTAGTTATTAAAATTGACCCAAAAAAAAAAAGTAATTTATAAAAGCATGCATTTCATTACTTGTGAAAAAGATGAGGGAAACGTTACCGCATTTTTATTTGGTGGAGCCACCGTGTTCTCTAAACGCAGCGCTTCTCCGCCGTTTCATACATACTTTCACACTTGTGGTTTTAATTTTCTAATCTTCTCCTTAGTTAACTAACTTGTGACTTATAATAGCTTTTGTGTGGGATCTCACAATCTATCTCTATGGAGGCTCGTCCAATGACGATACCATTTCTAAACGGCCCAAAGCTCACTACTCTTTTTAACTTTTTGCTCTTGAGCTTCCTCTCAAAGTTTTAAAACGCTTCTACTTATACAAATAAAGTTTTGCTCTCTCGAACCAAACCATACGAGCAAAAGGGTGGGTAAAACAATGGTCTGATGTGGGTGTTGGCGGTGGATTCCATTTTGACCAACGCACCAACATCAGATACCGAAAAAAGGAAGCATTATATGTTATATTTAATGGGTATGATCTAAATAATCTTTGTTCCTCAACCTTCAAATATCCCCTAAAACTCTGCCCTTCTGCTGCTGATGTTGAAGTAAAGGAGGCAAAGGTTGTGATTTTAAAAGGCTTGAAAAGCAAAGGAATCAGGAGCAGAGGAGGCAGAAAAGAAGAGGCCTAAAGGAAAGGGGAGCAGCTGGCAGAGGGAGTGGGAGTGGCAGTGGCATATACTCTTTGTAAGAAAGAAGGCATATCCAACACTTGAGAGCTTCAACTCTATGGAGGGGGAATATAGATCTTTACGAAAAATCTCCATATTCGTTTGGAAATATAAACATAAATACAAATGAAAGAGTCAATTTGGGGGAAAAGGAGATGCGCCCCCTTGCCTAAGAAGAAGAAAATTGAATGCAGAGAATGATCCTCTGGATATACAGTGGGAGTGTGAGAGTGATAGCATATCCAACTCAATGTGCGAATCCCAGAGCGTTTAAATAGAGGCAAGGAGGAGGAGGGTGGTTGGAAACACATAAGCAAGTCAAGGATGGTGAATTTGGAGAAGGGGTAGCCAAGAATAACAGTGCGAGTCTCTATTGGCAGAGATGATATTAACAGAATTCTTGTTGTTGTTCTGCTTCTGCCAAAAGAGACTTGCCCTGCAATTCCGCTCAGCTACACACCCATTGTCGCATGTTTATACTACTTGTAAGTGTTGTTGCTAATACAGATCCAAGGGAGGCACTCAAATTATAATCCTTACCCAAAAGGAAGCTCTCAACTGTGTACAGGGCGTAGTAGTTGTGGGAGTAATGAAAAAGGAAGCTAGGGTTTGTACTTCAATTTCCAAGCTTCTCATGCTTGCTTTCTGTTGTAACAACCTCGGGAACATAAATTTAGAACAAAATACTAAAATAATTGACCAATTTTGTTGCCAACTATTCCTAGTTAGGGTTCTTTATTAGTCCTAATCATCAGTTTGCTAAAAAAGAATAAAAACAAAGACACAGAAAAGGAAAAGAATAAGAAACAATAGGGCTCAAACATTCTGGATTCGACAGAGTTTCTTGCTCAGGAGAACCATTACTGGCCTTTGAATCACTCAATTCTGTCAAGAATTGAGGAAGAACGGAAAATATGATTTTTAGGTTCTTGATTTCGGATTTTCTTCAAATTCAAGAGTTTTTTTAGATGGATTTTACACTAGTTTTATGAAAGAAGTCTGAGTTGATTTGAACCAGAAAGTTGAATTTTGATGAACATCGAAAGCTGAAATTTTTGTAAGTCTTAATTTTTGGTGATCTTTGGACTCGATTATTTGTGGGTGTGATTGACTAAAAATTATGAGAATTATATCTTACTAAAGATGGATTAAAATTCTACAATTATCGCGAAGAAACTAACTTAATTCAAGTTGTATAGAGAAAGTTACAAAAATTCATAGAAAATAGGAAAGAATCGAAAACTGGTTTGGAAATCTTGAAATTTTGACAAAAGAGTCGAATGTGCCGATGATAACACTTAAAATAGAGGTTTTAGAAATTTTGGAGCTTCTAACAAGCAGAAAGCTAGTTCGGGAAGGCACACATCATCATGTAAGCAAACCACACGAATTTTAAGCAAGTAATACTTGTAAAGATCGCTAGGACTTGCTAGCATACAAGCATTCCTTACCTTAGGTGGTTAAGTAATGCATGTTAAGAACCTCGAAAGGGTAATTATGGATCAATATGAAATGTATGTATGTTATAGTAAAATCATCGTTATAACCCTCGGTTGAGATTTACAAAAACCATGTTGTTGGGTGTACCATGGATGAAGGTGGTGAGCCACTTAAGCTACTGTATAAGATGTTACGGTGAGTTCCTCATGCAATCAAGAGCTACATAGTCTCATGAACATGTCCCAACATTACAAAGTAACAACATTATAAACTGAAGGTAGAAGATATGATGAACCCTAGTGAGTGGGAAGGGATGAAGATATGATGAAGATATGATGGCAACATACACATGAAAGTGGAAGCAAAGTATAAAGAAGAAGTTCCAAATATTATCCCAAGAATGATCCAAAAGCATATATGTGAAATGGGCTACACTATACACTGGTACGGCCTCGGGCATATTCAAGGCCTTATGTGCGAATCATGGAGCCTTTAAATCTCACCTCCATCCACACCCAACTCTCTCAACACACCAAACATTACTCTTTCAGGGGTAGAGATGAATGAGAGGGCGGACCTCCTTTGGCAGACACATCATCAAATGAGTTGGGTTCATCTGCCAAAAGAGACTTGCCCTGCCATTCAACTGTTCTACCACGCACACATACATATATATATATATTCAGGTAATCTCATTATATATTCTTCCTTCCTCCTAATCATACCATGAATGTTTGTGATTCAAGGTTTTGAGTTCCAGTTGGAAGTGTTGTGGCCCGTCCCATATGTTGAGGATTGTCGGGAGAAGAATCCCACACCACACCGACTAATTAAGGGGTTGATCGTGAGTTTATAAGTAAGGAATACGTCTTCATAGGTATGAGGCTTTTGGGGAAACCAAAATCAAACCCACAAGAGCTTATGCTCAAAGTAGACAATATCGTAACATTGTGGAGGTCCGTGATTCATAACATGGTATTAAAGTCATACCCTTAACTTAGTCATATTAATAGAATCCTTAAATGTCGAATAAAGAAGTTATGAGTCTCGAATGAGTACTCAAAAGTGACTCAAGTTTCGAATAAAGGGTATACTTTGTTTAAGGGCTCTAGAGAGAAGTCAAGCCTCGATTAAGGGGAGGTTGTTCGAGAGTTTCATAGGCTTCAGGGGAGGCTCTATGATGTTCTTTGTTCGAGATAAGGATTGTTGGGAGAGTAGTCCCACGTTGAGTAATTAAAGGGTTGATCGTGGGTTTATAAGTAAAGAACACATTTTTATATTATTGTGAAGATCCGTGATTCGTAACACCATACGACTAGAAAAGAAGAATAGTGAAGCGGTTTCACAAGGGGTCGAGAGAGTATGATGAAGAAAGAAAAGGGGTGTTGAAAATAATTGATGCGTAGAAAAACAAGTAGTACGTACCCCCAACAAAAAGCTGCGTGCTTACAAATTGCAAACTAAAATCCAGAGTTTCTTTTTGCCTTTTTGCGTTTATGTGCTCACTGTTTTGTTAATAAGCAATAATGTGAGGTTCACATGTGTGTGTTTCCTTTAAACAACATCATCTCATTCCACCCCCACAAGCCCAAACCTTTTTTCCAGTTCGCTACTCATCCTGTTAAAGAATGTATTAACTACTCCCCATTCAGGACCATTTTCATTCCCATTGGACAGACAAATTTGGCACCCTACCTGTGTAGCGCAGTGCCTAGCCTACGAGAATGAAAATGGTTCAAAACAAACAAACAAACAAACAACGCCTAAATATCATTCTCTTCGAAAATAAAAATCAAAAACTTTGATTCCAACTTCCTGTGTAACAGAATATTAATCTTCGTAAGAAAAACAGAGGCATACAGAATTTTCGAAAAGTCCATATGGGTAAGGCCAAAGCATTTCAAATTTTTGTCCACTGACAGAAGCAAAAACAGTAATAAAGAGTAGCATAATCGAGGGATTAGTTTCTGAGAGGAGAGAATAAAGTGTGGTTTATAAGGAGGAAGAAACAGAGAGAAAAGGCAGGGGAAAATAGGAGTAGGGTGCGTATAGAGAAGGGGAAGGCTAAGAGATGGCCCAACAGTGATCAGAGCAGGTGGGATTAATTTGTTTGATATATCATTACATCCAAAGGCTGAAAGGCTCAGGATTTCTTTTTCTTTTCTTTTGTTTTGCTTTGGGTACACCCGAAGTAGATAGAACGATAAAGAATAAAACAGAGTCCAAAAATTAAGTGTCAGAACATGTGACCCATTTCTGTTGCTATTGCCTTCCCATTTTTACAAAACAACATAACATTACATTACAATATACAATCGATGGCAGCTAATTGGGGAACCCCGTGAGTGAACTGGGAACTGGGAACTGGGAACTGGGAACTGGGAACTGTGAACTGTGAAGCCCCCCTCCCCTTTGCTCTGTTCTGCCCTGCCCTGCCCTGCCCATGCATGTCTCCCTTATTCACTGATATTGACAAACCCCCACTATGTGCTCTGTTTTCTTGTCTTCTTCCCCACAATATGCTTCATTTACTCACTTCCCACATCCTCTCCCTAACCTTTGGACTTTCCTCTTCAACTTTTTCTACATTTTTAACTCCCCATTTCCATTTCCATTGCCATTGCCATTGCCAATTTGGAAGAGCCTTTGCTTTGAGTGACAGGAGACAGAGCACGTCATTAAAGCACACACACAAGATTACAAAAAGAGAAAAAGGGATATCTAAAATGGTAATGTGGAAAATAAATGGAGGTAGCCACAGCAAGCAATGTACTTGGCAGACAACATTAGACCCGAGGACAAGCACTATACATGTCGTACTATTGATTGTAGTTGCTTTTCCCATCTCTTAAATTGAGAAGAAGAAAAAACAAAAAAAAAAAAAAGTTAAAGGTATCCTCTTTAAACATGTAGAGTACGAACTCATAACGAGGGAAGCAAAAAATAAAGGAGAAAAAGCAATCTCCAACCTTATTTTTAATCCCCACATACCACCTTGTCCTGTATATATGTGTGTAAGCATTGAAGTATTTACGTACGAATAAGTTTGGAGAGATGGGGTTCCTCTGTTTTCGAGTTCACATGACAACAAGAGGAAAGTAGCTGAGTGATTATTTCGATCTGGCCTTTCAAAACACACACACCCCCCCCAACTTTTTATGCTATAAAAAGCCAGACCCTTCATTTCAGGTCATATTCTTCACTAACTTGTCTTAATTGGTAAGCAAGTTCCAGCCAAACAGAGACACAGACATGGTTTCTACGTTTCAGAAAAGATTCGACTCACGCAAGAAGCTACGCCTTGTTCGATCACTACCCACATACCAATCCTCTGTAATAATTCCTAAAACATTCTGTTTTGGTTATGATTTTTGTCTCTGTTTTGTCACTTCAGTTTGTTTGGGCCATTAGTTATCAAGTCCTCTGTTTATGCAGGGAAAACAGAGCAGTGAGTTCTGGAATGCTGTTCTCTTCCTTCATAAGCTCAAGCTCAAGCTGGAAGCAATTGAGAGAGAGTATTCAAATCTATTGTCCATGAAAAGAGAATACTTAAACTCTGTAAAGCAAATTCATGCCCCTAAGGTCCTTCCTTTCCCTCCCTCTTTTAAACAATTCAAATTCTTCCTAATAGTTAATATATATTACAGAAAATTAAATGGTTTATGAATGCTTGAAAGCAGGAAGTGAAGGTTGAGAAGGTCGGAGAAGAGTTGAGAGTGAAAGTGAGATGCGAAAAGGGAGGGGACAGATTGGTTACAGTGTTGGAGGCATTTGACAAAATGGGTCTTAATGTTCTGCAAGCTAAAGTTTCGTGTAGTGAATGTTTTTCCATGGAAGCCATTGCTGTCGCTGAAGATGAACAGTCGCTTAACATAAGTGATATAACTGAAGCTATCAATGCAGCCATTGATGGAAAATCATTGGCTGCAAATCAGCAGCAGAAAGAAACTCCTAAGAAAGATGATGAAATTTAGTCACTTCCTAAGCTATCAGTTGAATGAGAGTGTTTCTTTCCATCGCAATCTCTTGTATTCTTCTTTCTTTCCTGCAAATTCAAAAAACAGAGTGGTTTTGGAAAAAAAAACAGAGTGGTTTTGGAAGGAAGAGGCTGAAACTGAAACAGCCGGTAAATATGGAGCATATTAAATTAGATTCTAAATTATTGCACTAATAATATTTTTAAATTAACATTAAAAGTATTAAACTTTGCAGTCATCCGCTCATTATGATTATTATTATTATTATTATTATTATTATTATTTAACAAAATGTTAAAATTCGATGCCTCTGCTAATCAAACTTAATATATTCATCATTATTTTTTTTTAAAGTAATATAATCATTACATGTTCTGTACGGAAATAAATTTAATAAAGTGAATTTGATTTCCTTAAAATCAGTTAAAAATGGGCCGAGGTTTAAGGAAAAGAGGATCCAAAAGAATCCGGGTCAAAAGATATTTGAGGGTGAGGCCCAATATGAGACCCACCAAAGATTCGACCCGTGACACCCGATACCGATAAGCTTTTCAACTTTATTATTAAAAATATATAAAGGTTGATTTGGGTAGGGGTGCCATAAACAATGATTTGGTTGGCCTCTAATGCTTTCTTCGCTCCACTTTTCTGCATAAAATTGCGCCAAATGGACGACAGAGTTTGCCCATGATTTACTGCTCTAACCTGCTTTTCTCGCGCCTAAACTACGTCTTCCACTGATCTAGCATCTATTTCACCTTGTATATGGGTCGGTGTGCCAGCTAGAACGTTGACCCCTAAGGGAGGTGGATTGTGAGATCGGTTGCGAAGAGGAACAAAATAATCCTTGTAAGGGTGTAAAAATCTCTCCCTAACGGATGCAGCGATACATAACAGGTTATAGCACGGTGGACTTTAGCTATTACTAATGGTATCAAACCCAGACACTGAGGATGTGCCAGCGAGAACGTTGGCCCCCAAGAAAATGGGATAGTGAAATCCCACATCGATTGTAAAGGAGAACGAAATATTCCTTATAGAGGGTGTGACAACCTCTCCCTAACAGACGTGGCAATACGTAACAGACCATAGCAACAATATCTGCTAGCTGTGGACTTGGGCTGTTACAAATTGTGAGATCCCACATCGGTTATAAAGGAGAATGGAACATTCCTTATAAAGGGTGTAAAAAACTCTTTCTAACATACGTGACGATACGTAACGGAGCATAGCAGACAATATCTGCTATCGATGGACTTGGGCTACTACAAATTGTAAGGTCGCACATCGGTTATAAAGGAGAACAAAACCTTCGTTATAAGAGTGAAAATATGTCCCTAAAAAGAAGAATAATATCTAATAGGAGGGTGTCAGCAAGGATGTTGACTTCCGGGAGGAGTTGACTGATATAGTTCATACAAACAGATTAAACAAATCTTGGTCTTGAAACTAAGGTCCATAACAATTCACAATTCACTACGTGGAAACAAACTCCCTCAAAGTCAAACGAGTATAAACTGTAATTCCCAACTGGCAAATATACCAGCTTAAGCATCGGTACTTTTGGCATCAGAAGTTAACGTATCAGTGGTTAAGACACTAAGATACATCAAACCAATCCCCATGAATCCCCTACTACTCTATGCATCCCTGGAAAAAATTTCACATCACGGTGTACTTACTATATGTAACACAAAAGTTAAAATAGATGTCGAGCGACGAGACAACCGGCTGACTGCTGCAGCAACTTCAGATTGGTAGTTTAGCTGGAACAGCAACCGCCTTTCTTGACCTCGGAGACGTCCTTACTGATATCAATTTTCTCCCCTTTCGCTAGAACGGCTGATGCAGCAGCGTCGTCGCTAGCATCCATAGCCTTCTTGCTCACTATATGGTAAATTTGTGTAAGCACTTCAGCAAAGGCGTTGTCCACGTTCATGGCTTCAAGAGCAGAGGTTTCCATGAAGTAGAGGGACTCTGTCTCGGCAAATGATTTTGCATCCTCAGTTGAGACTGCCACAAGGTGGCGAAGATCTGATTTGTTGCCAACTAGCATTATTACAATGTTGGGATCTGTATGATCTCTCAACTCCTTTAACCATTTCTCAACATTTTCATATGTGGAATGTCGTGTAACGTCGTACACAATCAGGGCACCAACAGCTCCTCGATAGTAAGCACTCGTAATCGCTCTATACCTGTGAACTTGAGGAGTTAAGGTGACAGAGACGAGAGATGTGGCAAAGTAAAGCAAGTGCAGATTTTAAGATGAAACTAAGTCTAAACTCTGTCCGTTCACTCTAAACTATCTTTTATGACCATCCCTCACTCGTTGAAAACAGAATTGGGCCACTTTTTCCAGATAAACAAGACACTGAACATAAATCTTAGCTGCAGAACATCTAGGATATTAGCATTAATGGGCTCTGTCATCCTCAAAAACTGTAACCACCTAAGCCCACCGCTAGCAAATATTGTCCTTTTTTAGCTTTTCCTACCGGACTTCCCCTCAAAGTTAGGTTTCTATACCCTTACAAGGAGTGCTCCGTTCCCCTCTCCAACCGATGTGGGCTCTCATAGAAATAGTCTCATACAACACCCCATGTCAACCATCTCTACATCAACATGGAATATGCATCAAACCGTGAAATAGATCTTCACACAGACATGACCTCTCAAAACCAGTTAAACAGATTTACTGTAACCTGACTTTGATATACCAGTAATTGATATTCATTTGCTCTCTTAATGTAACAGCCCAAGCCCACCGCTAGCGGATTTTATCTTCTTCGAGCTTTTCTTTCAGGCTTCCTTTCAAGGTTTTTAAAACGCGTATGCTAGGAAGAGGTTTCCACGCACTTATAAACCTCCCCAACCGATGTGGGATCTTATACTCAACCCCAAACACTAATGGAAGAGGTAAACTTTTCTCGACACTTATAAACCCACACTCAACCACTTACATAATAGAGGTGGAAGAGACTAACACAATTGCTAAGAATGGAAAGACAACTACTTGGAAGAGAAAAGTAAAGAAACAGTAAGCTTTTCGAAAATTCACACTACAGCTAATGAATCTTCTAACATACTCAAGAACTTTGGGCGCATTTGCTTGTGCAATTTGTATCGTGCCTGAGTTACAATTTAAGAGAAGAGGGCTCCTGCTTCAAGTCATAAAGACATGTTTCTAGCATATGCATTACCAAACCAAAATTGCATTTGGAGTTATCAAAAAGCTTTCCATATTGAAAATATGATTGGAAGACTTGATTTGCTATCTCTCTTGTTCCTTTCTCTGTGCTTTTTTATGGACGAGGTAGCATATAGCACGATGACCAAGTATCCGGTTAGATATAAGTAACCTAAGTTCTGTTAGGAATCACAAACCTCTACAATAGTATGATATTGCCCACTTCGAGCATAAACTCTAATAGCTTTGCTTTTGGTTTCCTATCAACGCATGATTATCCCCTAAATAAGCCGATGGGGACTCCCCATCAACAATCCTCAACAATATTTTAGATCCACCAAACCCGTCTGGTACCCCATTTCAATCAACAACTAACCTATGGAACCAAATAAACAAAGGAACAAGCATAATCCCAAATCAAACAAACATAATAAATACCACTAATCGAAGCTAAAAAAAACAATTATATTAGGGGAAGGCACATTTCAAAATCAGTAGAAGCAACACAAGAAAGAAAAAACAATAAAACAAGAGCAGAGCCCCGTATGTCGCACAATATTTCCACCTAAAACGACAAGGACCCAGATCATAAAATGTAAAACCAGAAACATAGAAAGCAAATAAAAGCAAGGAGGGGAAAAGATCACCGTTCTTGGCCAGCGGTATCCCAAATCTGAGCCTTAATAACCTTGCCATCAAGATTCAAACTACGAGTAGCAAACTCAACCCCAATAGTAGACTTGGATTCGAGGCTGAACTCGTTTTTGGTAAAGCGGGAAAGCAAATTGGACTTGCCAACGCCAGAATCTCCGATTAAGACGACCTTGAAGAGATAGTCGTAGTCGTCTTCAGCTCTGTACGCAGACATTTTGCTGAAGACCTCTCAGGTACAGAGCCGTGGAGATTCAGAGGGAGAGAGAGACACACACACAGAAAGAGGGTTTTCCTCAGATCGCGCGACTTTATCTCTCTCGCTGTAAAAATCCTTTTATTTTTTATCGGGGCTATGTTTTTTTAAAAAAATTAATTTAACCCTTTTTCTTTTTTTTGTTTGTTTGAAGAAAAAATGCGAAGGAGCCGCGTTCTGCAGCTGGAGATGGCAGAACCAACAAAGAAAATTGTCCCTTTTCAAAATTTGAAAGTAGGAGCGGACAGGACAAGATTAACCCCATAAAACTGTCTTAATGACACCCCTTTTCCACTTTTTTTTGCTTCATATAATATACGAACTTCAGAACAGAGAGACAGAGAGAGAGAGAGATTCCACAAACTAACCAACACCCACCACTAATTAATGCCTAAAGTCAAAATCAGCAAAGAATCGGACCATTTTAGGCTGCCATTCTGATCCCTTGTACCCTTTTCTTATGGCATCCTTTCATCAGAGTAAGTACTTGAGAAAGAAAAACAAGCTCCCAAAATTTCAGCGAATATATGTCTACTCATCTATTCATTACAATTTGCCCAATTTTCCTCCCCTGTTCTTCTTATGCTCCAAACAGGGCCTTGCCAAGTCCTGGAATCTCTGATGTCACATGAATGCATTAATGGGTCAATCATTATATGGCTACTCTTTTTCAATCTGTTGCAATTCAAACCCTCCATAAGGAATGGTCAATAAATTCTTTTCCTCTTTGATCTAAACCCCTTTTACACATTACCCTCCAATTTCATCTCCGCAAAACCAAACCCTCCATTAATGATAAGCTCACTTGATTCTGAAGTCTCCGGTGTGTCATTCCTTTGCCTTCCACGCCCACCAAACAGGGGTGTCTCTCAAAATAAAGTTGAATGAAATGAACCCAACAGCTCTATTATTATTAATAATAGACCTTGGACCCAAATGAAGGGAAAAAAAGACAGCCCAAATTCACCATCATGCTAGTCACGTCTTCTCTATCATTATGTGCACAGCCACATACGTCCATTTCAATATTCCTCACCCATCTCATTTAAACCTCCGAAAAAGAGAACTGCTTTGTCTTCTTCAACCACCGATCCCTTTATTTTATAACATTATCTTAATCTCTGTTTTTCTGGGGTTCAAATTCAATTGGGTTCCCGACTCCATCAATGTCCATCCCCGAACTGCCATTTTCACCTTCTAATTTCATTGCCACTTCCCATACTCCCACAGTTCAGAAGGTATCCAAAGCCACTTCAGACAGATTGCTTCAGAAATTCTTCGATGCCACAGAATTTGGATTCGATTACGAGAGAAGCGGTCTCTGGTCTCCCCCTCTTCAACGCAGTGTTTATCTGAGCGCTTCGGGTGAAGTTTTCAATCAAGCGGATTTGCATAGGAAACTAGAGAGTGTGTTGAGTTCTCGTCGGAAAAGAGAGGAGAAATGTCGTTTCAAATTCCGAGTAAGCTGCTGCCTTTCACTTCAGATTTGAACTAACAAATCTCTTTGATATTCGCTTTTGTGGTTCTGGGGTTCTCTGGAATTAGATGTATGCAGTTTATATGTTGTAGGTGTTTTGGTGCTCTGTGAGGCAAATCTGAAAGCTGCCATCTTTACAGCTATGCTTCCATTCTTCCATTACGGGATCAATAATGGAGCTTCACAGTTGAAGGGTAGAAAACAAAAACAGAGAGGGCCCAAGAAGACAAAAAAGATCCACCCAATACAGTTCCTATTTTATTTATTCTGTACAATTTCAGTAGTTGATATTAACAGATTGTTGCTAATCCATAGTTGAAGCCTCTAACATGAATCTCTTTGAGCTGTTAATCTGAACCCCAACTCTTTCAAGTTCCAATTGAACACTGTGCTTTCTTTTTTGTTTTGTTTTCTTGGCATGTGAAACTTCTGCCTCTCTGCATTCCCCCACTCCCTGACCAAACCTCACCACTGCAGACAAGCATTATTCTAACAAAAACATTAGTTGGTGAGCACATGAAAATTAATTATTGGGTATGTCAGCGCTGTATTATGCACTAACTCATCTCATCGCCATTACATCCAATCCTGGGTGAACCAATGCTGAGTTGATCAATTAGCTACAGATGATTAAACCTCTCTTCCAAATTAACATACTTTTAATATCACTAATCCATCTGTACTTAAATCTCTCAATCATTTTAATATCACTAATCTTGTTGAATAATTGAGTAATGACAGCACATCTACCTATGTAGACTTATGGGTGCAACATCTTGAGAGCTTTTCTTACCCATCCGTACTTAGATATGTTAAATGAGGAAAAAAAGAAAATATATATTTTGGGTGTCTAGTGTCATAATCATACTTGTACAAGACGTGTTATATATGGCTTCGTGTTGGATGTTTTGGTCATGTTTGTCCAACACGTGTTATCCATAACCACATTCCCGTTCAAAACCCTTTTTACTTACTTTCATGTTAGATTGACTTTTATTATCCTTTTGTTGTGTCAATACGATGTGTATGATTGATCACCAAAATCATGTCTACATATGTCATGACTAAAATGACCCAAAATGTACTACGAGAGATACAACTAGTTGTCAAATTGTCATCTTTTAGCTTATAATATTTATTTCTTTCAAATTGTTTTCAACCCATTTTCTCTCTCACACCCTCTAAAACATTTCTTTCAAACATGACTTGTGACTCCATCTTATGTCAAAGTTGTTTGCCGATTTGTTTGCAGTATTAGAATAAGTATCACACCATGGCCGTTTGGTAGGTGGAGAGACCGGATTAGTTTGATGTGCAGTGGGCCCAGTCGTTGGATGGATCCAACTACTTCGGGATGCAGGCCCAGGAGAAGTGGCAGCCCATTATGTATGAAGCGCACAACAGAGGAAGTGGATTGGGTCATTGAATTTCTTGGAGACTTCTGAGTTTTCCTGAATAAACTTTTCCCTCAAGGAACACATTTGGGTGACGGTGGGAGATGGGGTAACAGCTCAGCTATTACAAACAAAATTTCCAAAAAGAAGGCCAAAAGTCAGAAATAATGGAGACTCGTGCGTCACATAGCTCAATCCTTTGAGTATTAGGCCATGAAAATGGGTACATCCTGTCCAAACGGCGACCCCTTTGTTGTTGACAATGGGGGCCTCTTGCATTCTTCCCAGCAAACCCTCCGACACCCTTTTTCATTTTTTCAACCATAATCTTGGACTTCCCGCACCTCTTTCCCCTTGCTCTGCTTTCACATCAGTATAAATTTCTCTTTTTGAGTGTCAAATCTAAACCAGACCTTGCTCCTTCAAATCTGCCTCATTCTCATATGAATCTAAACCAAACTTTCATCATGGTGGCATCTGCTCTGCTTATGTTTCTCTTTAGTGTAAGCTAAGAAAGATTGAGTTATGATGGGCGGGGAGATGATCAGAAAATTAAAAAAACAGTAGCCACGAGGGGCTGTCTGAATAGTGGGCTAAGATTCTCATCTTAATATACATTAAAATGAATGGACATGAAAAGGGTGGGTGTGTTTTGAGGTATGGGCAAACCAGGCGTTAGTTCTTGGCTTTTCTTTATACGCTTGACTTTTCCTACAAAAACAAAACAATTCCGGCGTCGATAACATCGAAAAATGTGCGATTTTTATTTTTTGTTGGTAAAAAACGTGTTTCTTCGAACCAAAGGAAACATGTTGTATGTATATGTCCTTTCTTTATCCAACTTTTAATGCCGGCTTTCCACCAAGTTTTGTTGGTGGAAAATGTCATCAATTTTCTTCTTTCTTTCAAGCAGCCTATATTTATGACTCTTCTTCATTCCACCTTATGTCTGCTCTTCTTTCACTACAAACTACATTAATTCAAATGTATATTTTATTTTACCAAATCAATTTGAATAGGACCTGTTATGGGTACAATTTTGAAGCATAAGGGCCCACAATCACGTAGAGTCGTTGAAGCCATGTGAATCCAATTTCACGACCCTCACAATATGTCGAACTTTGATTGATAGAGTACTCGTAACAGCCCAAGCTCACTTGTAGTCTATATTATACTTTTTTATTTTTTTTAAGGGAAAAGTTTATAAACATTTGTAAATAATGTTTCGTTTCCTTTTCTAACTAATACGATATCTCATATTATTGGAGCCTGTGGGACTCATCACTGCACTGTGACTACCTTTTTTGCAAGTCTACTTACGAACATGACTTATCGCCTTAACATAAAGTTGACGTGGACCTTTGACCAAATTATTCCCTCAACCTAACTAAATATATATTAAAGCATAAATTAAAATATAAGTTTTCTTTCCCACAGCCATCATGGATTACCTTATGTCAACCAAAAATAAAAACATGGATTTGAATGCCAGTGTGGGACCAAGGGTAGGGATGTTATGTGTTATGAACTTGCAACTCCACCATTATGTTCGAGTGATATGCAGTAAATGGCGGCGGCGCAGCTCCTATGGGTTGGGCTGGATATTCAATTTGGGTCTGCTCTGCCGTGGAGACAGGGGACTTCCACTACTTGTAACCTGCATTTCGTCTACTGTCGTCGGCGGCCACCTTACGACGCACCGAATTCCACCCCCCCCCCCCCTTTTTTTTT
>NW_019268557.1:884682-889248 GCF_002738365.1 Cucurbita moschata | reverse complement strand
CACAATTCCCCCCCCCCCCCCCCTTTTTTTTTTCTCTCTCTGTCCATTTTCAAATAGTCAAACCCATTTGATATTGACCCTTCGCTTGAATCGCACGACGCCTAAGGGAGCTTCCTTCCCTCCTCCAACTGTATAAATAATGCTCCACCAAAACAAAACCCCATCTCATCACTGAATCAAAATCTCTCCTTTTTCTCTCCATGGCTTGCTTCAAACTCATCACTTGGCCACTCATTTTGACCCTGTTATTCGCATCCTCTGCTCCCACTTCACACGCCGCCAGACTCCTCCGAACGGATAGCCTCTTTCTGGCTGCCCTTCCCAAGGGCACCGTCCCCTCTTCCACTCCTAGCAAGAAAGGCCATGCCATGGTCCTCGACCAGAAGCTCACTGCCCGACACCTTGTACAGTCCGTTCCAAGCCCCGGCGTTGGCCATTAGCAGGATCTCACACTTAATACATATTTATTATTATCTGGGGTTTGGATTTTATTCTTTGATAGGTAGAGTACTTGTACAAACATGGATTGATAATTATATTCCATTATGTGGCTTAGCTTCAAGCTCCTCTCCATCTTTTTCTTCCTCTTCTTCTTCTTCTCCACAATCAAATTGCATTGCACCATAACAGTTCCATTCAATAATTGTGATCATAACTCGGGTGAAATGAAATGAATCTGGAAAGAAGCATTATAAATCCATAATCATTCTCTTTCTTTTCATCCAACCCAGTCTATCAACTCCGTAAATAAGTATTAACATCTTGATTTTTTTTTTCTGGGAACCTTTTCAATCGCTGTCCATGTCGAAATTGAGAGGTGAAAAATTGTACCCATGTGAGTTTAATCCAATGATGATCATCAATTTTGGGTTGGATGTCAAAATTTTGGAGGAATTTGTGACCGTAAATGAATGCCTCAGGCATCATGAGGAAGATGCGTAGAACGACGACGTTTTGGAGGCCCACTCTGATGGACAAAACGTGAGTGACAGGGCCCAAAACAAGTGGACTTTCGGCTCCCATTGGTTTTGAATATTGTGGTGGGCCGGTCCACGTAGCAATTTGAACCGCGAGTGGTGAAGTTTATATTTAATTATATTAAAGTCCGATTATATAATGCTTTATTGATTGTAACGCAAATATTTATCCTATCCAATTCAATATGTCCATGATATTTCTAAAACAATTTTTAAATGGTATGGGTCTACGCATTAAATATTAAAAGAAAATAGATATTTATTACAAATTTATAAACTTTTAAGGTAGATTAATGTTTTAAAATACATATATTTCTTGAGTAAAAAAAAAAAACAATAAAAAGACAAGAAAATGACGTTTGAGCTCTCATCAAAGGCTTTGTTAATTTCACCCTCCTCCCGACCAGAAACACCGGACCAAACCCTAACCACAAATACATCCCATTTATTTATTTATTTATTTAAATTTTGTTTTAATCCACGGCCTCCCTTGGGTTATGACGTCACCAATGACATTCCTCTCACCAAAATGTCTCACGTACCCTTTGTATTCCTCCTCATCCGAAACACGCCTATTATCGCTGTCCACGTGGACGAAGCTCGTGACCGCAACCTGACTTGCCTGTCCCCACCTGCGGCCACTCAGGTACGCCCCAGGACCACTCCCGTTTCTAAACTCCTCACGCGGCGCCCTTATCGAGCACGTGCCCGTATCAAACTCCAAACCCCATTCCATTTTCACTCATCAGGATCACCCTCTTCCGCTGCTCCTCGCCGCACCCGATTTCCTCTCCTTCCGCCATGGTTGTCTGACGTGGCTACTTCCACCACCCGACACGTAGCGATTGCTCCAGCAGCGGCAACTGGGAGCGCGTGGGACTCAACCTTGGTCATAGCCAGTTGGCATTACTGGGTAGTCTATTGGGCGACCTTATCCTCTTCTTTTTTATTTGCTATTATATAAATAATTTTTTTCCAGAGAGGAAAAAGAAGATTGCAATTTGGGAATTGTTTAGAGCAAAGAAAAGGCAGAGGAAAGGGAGAGGCCGTACTGCGACTCTTTGGCTTGGAGAGAGAGACCAAAACCAAACCCTAGATTTTTCAGTCCTAAGTTCCAAATTTCTTCATTTATTCACTCCAATTTCAGATCCGACCCCCAACAATCCTTCTTCCCGCTGCTTACTATTCATTTTTTCGTCTTCCTGGTAATCATTTCTGCATCTTCATCTCTACCTTGCACTTAATTTCTGTTCTCTACTTGTTTTCCTGTTCGGGTTTATCAGACTCCCCGTTTTTGGTATTTCGGAAGGATTTAGGTGGATCATGTTCTAATTTTGTGTATCTTTTACTTGATGCTTATAAGTTCTTGATACTTTGGGTGTGCGATTTTCATGTGAAATTACTACTTGGTCTTTGTTGTGACGCTCTGCTCTTTATGCGATCCCCGTTGCAGATCTTGCCTAATTTTAGACATTGAAGAAGGAGGAAACTCGTCTTGTGTTTTGTGAATACTCTCTTGAGATTCTTTGTCAAGCTTTTTTGAGTTGGAAATTTTTATTAGGTCAGTAAAGATGATGTCCAAATCGTATACCAATCTTTTAGATTTAGCATCTGGGAATTTTCCCATCATGGGTCGTGAGAAGAAGCGACTTCCACGCGTAATGACTGTTACGGGGGTAATATCAGAGCTTGATGATGAGCAGGCAAATAGTGTGACTTCTGAGGGACCTTCGTCAGTTGTGCAAGACCGTATAATTATTGTAGCCAATCAGCTTCCTATTAAAGCTAAGCGTAGACCGGACGATATTGGCTGGAGTTTTAGTTGGGATGAAGACTCTTTGCTGTGGCAGCTCAAGGATGGTTTACCTGAAGATATGGAGGTTTTGTATGTAGGATCTTTGCGGGTGGATGTTGATTCTTCCGAACAAGATGATGTCTCCCAGCTTTTGTTGGAGAGGTTTAAGTGTGTTCCTGCGTTTTTGCCTCAGGCAATTTTATCAAAATTTTATCATGGTTTTTGTAAGCAGCAGCTGTGGCCACTATTCCATTACATGCTTCCGTACTCTGCAACTCATGGTGGTCGGTTTGATCGGTCTCTGTGGGAGGCGTATGTTGCAGCAAATAAAATTTTTTCTCAAAGGGTGATTGAGGTCATAAACCCAGATGATGATTTTGTATGGATTCATGATTACCATTTAATGGTGCTGCCTTCCTTCTTGAGGCGGAGGTTTACGAGATTGAGGATGGGTTTTTTTCTTCACAGTCCATTTCCTTCCTCAGAAATATATAGAACTTTACCAGTGAGGGAAGAGATTCTTAAGGCACTTTTGAATGCTGACCTTATTGGTTTTCACACTTTCGACTATGCTCGACATTTCTTGTCTTGTTGTAGTCGGATGTTGGGTTTGGAATATCAGTCAAAGAGGGGTTATATTGGGTTGGAATATTTTGGAAGGACTGTGGGGATAAAGATCATGCCTGTTGGAATTCACATGGGCCAGATGGAGTCAGTGTTAAGCCTTGCTGATAAAGACTGGAGGGTACAGGAGCTCAAGCGGCAGTTTGAAGGGAAAGTTGTGTTACTTGGAGTTGATGATATGGACATTTTCAAAGGGGTCAATCTGAAGTTGTTGGCAATGGAACAAATGCTAAGGCAACATCCAAAGTGGCAGGGAAGAGCCGTTTTCATACAGATTGCAAACCCAGCTAGAGGAAAGGGGAAAGATCTTGAGGAAATACGAGAGGAAATACAGGAATGCTGTAAGAGAATTAATGAAAGTTTTGGACAGGCAAATTATGAGCCTATTGTGTTCATTGATCGGCCTGTTTCTCTTGCTGAAAGAGCTGCATATTATACGGTTGCCGAATGTGTTGTAGTCACAGCGGTGAGGGATGGGATGAATCTAACACCTTATGAGTACGTTGTCTGCAGGCAGGGAACCTCTGGATCAGATTGTAGTTCAGAATCAAATGGGCCACAGAAGAGCATGCTAGTGATATCAGAGTTCATGGGATGTTCCCCTTCTCTTAGTGGTGCTATACGGGTTAACCCATGGAACATCGAAGCTACTGCTGAAGCATTGAATGAGGCAATATCAATGGCTGATGCTGAAAAACAATTGCGCCATGAAAAGCATTATAAATATGTTAGTACACATGATGTGGCGTACTGGTCAAAGAGTTTTTTCCAAGATATGGAAAGAACTTGTAAAGATCACTTCAGACGACGGTGCTGGGGAATTGGGTTGGGCTTTGGCTTTAGAGTTGTAGCACTTGATCCCAACTTTAGAAAGTTGTCTATTGATGCCATTGTAGCTGCGTATTCGAGGTCCAAAAGGAGGGCCATACTTTTGGATTATGATGGCACTGTCATGCCACAAACATCAATTGATAAGGCCCCAAGTCGTCAAGTTATTTCAATCATAGATTCACTTTGCGATGATGTTAGGAATACCGTTTTTGTTGTCAGTGGAAGAGGGCGTGAAAGTTTGGGCAACTGGTTTTCTTCTTGCGATAAACTTGGAATTGCTGCCGAGCATGGCTACTTTATGAGGTTTGGTTCTTTTTTTCTCCTCCCCACCCCCCCCCC
>NW_019268557.1:853699-883818 GCF_002738365.1 Cucurbita moschata | reverse complement strand
CCCCCCCCCCCCCCCCCCCCCCCCCAAAAAAAAAAAAAAAAAAACGGTTCTTCCATCTATTTTCCTTTTCATCTTTGTATTTAGATATATAGCAGTTGTTTGAATCTTGGAATTTATCAGGTGGTCTGCCGATAAGGACTGGGAAAATTGTGGTCAAGGTAGTGATTTTGGCTGGATACAGATCGCAGAGCCAGTCATGAAATTATATACAGAAGCAACTGACGGCTCTTCTATTGAAACCAAGGAAAGTGCCTTGGTGTGGCACCACCGGGATGCAGACCCTGATTTTGGTTGCAGTCAGGCCAAGGAACTGTTGGATCACCTTGAAAGTGTGCTGGCAAATGAACCAGTCGCTGTAAAAAGTGGTCAGTTTATTGTAGAAGTGAAGCCACAGGTATTTTCTTCTATTAAGTTTCTAAAATAACGCCAATTGAGCTGTTCCTGAATTTTTTTGGAAAGATAGAAACAAATTCTCTCGCTCATTAAGAGTCTCTGAAGATTGATTCAAATATGTATTATTACTTTTAGGGAGTCAGTAAAGGTTTGGTGGCAGAAAAGATCTTCACTTCAATGACGGACGCAGGCAGACGAGCTGATTTTGTGCTATGCATTGGTGATGATAGATCTGATGAAGACATGTTTGAGATCATTGGTCATGCAGTATCAAGTGGCGTCCTCTCTTCCAATACATTAGTTTTTGCCTGCACAGTCGGACAGAAACCAAGCAAGGCCAAGTATTACTTGGATGACACAACTGAGGTCATAAACATGCTTGAAGCCCTTGCAGAAGTTTCAGACATTTCTTCTCCTCCAGAATCCCCTTGACATATTTGCTCCATGGTGGCGTAATATAACGTCCTGCAGTCTCTTCTTCTCCTAAGCGAGTGACGAAACTGACCTCGCTGGCTGGTGATTAGTATCGTATTCATTTTCGGCTTGTTGGAAATGGAAATGGCTTGATATATACAAGTGGGATGCTAAGTATGAAATAGGGGGAAGCATTCAGTCTAGGCATTGGGGACTCGGATGGGGATGGAATGGAATTTATATGGGCCGACTGACTGACTGACTTGGGAGGATGTAACAGAAACAACATAGAGGAAGATGGCTGAATGATTTGTGAATAATTCGAGGCACAGCCATTGATATTTACACGCTGGTTTGAAGTTGGCAGTCTCCAGGGAGTTGTTATCTCACAACCTTTCGTTTGATTCCATACTAAATCTTTGGGTGGTGGGATGATGATCGGAGTTCGAGTAGAAAGTGAGAAACAGAAGAAGCCTGAACTCGTTTTGTTCTGAAAACTGTACCAAAAATGGACAACATGAATGATGTCCTTTGTCCTTTTTCTTGTTAAATTCTTGAGTGCATTTGTTTTCTCAATGTTGTTACTTGAACCATTTTCATTTTGCTCACAAGAAATCTGTAAATTTCCTATATTTTGCTAAGATTTGCACTACATTTTTGTTAATAAGAATGTGTTTTGCGACGTGGATTCCAAGCATAGGGTATGTTGTGGGATGAGCTTTTTCTTTGTTTGAGTTAAGAACACTAAGGTCTCATATTGGTTGGAAAGGGAAACGAAACAATCGTTTAAAACTTTGAGGGAAAGCCCGTAAGAGAAAGTCCAAAAAGGATAATATATCTTAACGGTGAACTTAGACTGTTACAAATGGTATTAGAGTCATATTCCGAACGATGTGCCAGTAAAGATGCTATGCCCCCAAGAGAGGGGATTGTGAGATTGGAAACTTCTCCATTAATAACCGAGATTTAAAGCTTTGAAATGAAGGTCAGTAGCCAGGGTGGGAACACTTGGTTCAAAAGAAAAAGAAGAAGTCATGATAGTGTTGTTCAGAATTAGTTCATTTATTTATTTTTCAATAATATCATCATGTTCTATGCTAAGGACCTTACTTTAAGATTATATATATATATTAATATCATATGTCTGACTGTATATTACAATGCAGATATTTATACAATTCATTGAAAAAATTCAAAATAGTTTACAGTTCGCTGCATCAATTCTGATCTAACGGTCATGGAAGCTTAGAACCTAACGGCTGAGATTTTCCGAACAATCGATCTCCTTCGTTCCGAGTTCCTACCCGCCATCGACTTTAGCGACTCGGCGGCGATAAATAAACCCGACTCTGTACCACCGTCTCTCCAATCTTGAAACCCGGAACGACGGTGAACCTAACTCGGGGCTCCGACCCGGATCCTACGGTGGAATCATTCATGTCCGCCGGAGAAAACAACGTTTCTTCGGTAACACATTGCATGTAAACTTCTGAGAATCTGCTGTTCTTCCTCACTTGGAAGATCGTAACGTCGTTGTGAAGTGAAAATGCCAAACACCGTAGAAGCCAAATGCGCTTCGACATCTCGGCGAAGGCGGCGAAGAACGTCGTGTCGGGAACGCCGCCGGAGTTCATGATTTTCCGCTGGTTCAGATTTCCGAAGAGTGAGCACTCCATTTTCGCGTGGACGAGTTGGAGGTACTTGGAGCGGGTGAATTTAGCGAATGAGGAGTTGGGGTTTTGAGATATGAATATTTTTGGATTTACTGGTTTGAGCTTCTTGAATTTATCGAACATTTGGTGGTTTTGCTGCTCAGCGAGAGGTAGGGAATCGTTTTGGAGTATGAAATTTGTGTCGGTTGTAAAACCTTCGAACATTATTTTGCAGACGAACGATTCGAAAGCGAAGTTTCGATGGGTTGACTCGGGGAATTCGGTGTCCGAACCGACGATGCATTCGATGGCCGCGTTGAGGT
Organism: Cucurbita moschata; assembly: GCF_002738365.1. Taxonomy (NCBI): domain Eukaryota; kingdom Viridiplantae; phylum Streptophyta; class Magnoliopsida; order Cucurbitales; family Cucurbitaceae; genus Cucurbita; species Cucurbita moschata. The sequence goes on along the minus strand of NW_019268557.1, from coordinate 881,036 downwards.
CCCAGCTTGCTGATTCCATTTCGCGGATCATCAATTTCACGAAATTTCTGATGGATCTTACGGTATAATGGAGGAATTGGGCAAAGTGAGTCGGATTCAGAATCGGAAATTGAAGATTATCAAACATGGATAAAGAGCCACTTGCATCCAGCTTCTTCTCCAACGACTTGTTGAACGAAAGTAATTCACCAAGTTTTTTCTTCAACGAGACAATGCCGGCATTCTTATGCTCCGATTCAGCCTGCATTTTCTTAATCGTAATTTCGTAGGTTTTCATCAAACTTTGCTGTTCTTGAATCTCCGAGAGCATTAACGTCACCTGGGGTGAGAGATCGAGTTCTTTCTTTAAGAAGCTTCGTTTCAAGTCTGAAATGACCTTTAATTCGTCCACCACCGCTTGGTCTGCAGCTTGAATTGCGTCACTGTTGTAAGGACTCTGTGCCATTTGAAGCTCGGCGTAAGCTGCTTTGATTGAAGTAACGCTTGCAAAAAGCTTCGCAACCAGAGCTTCCATGACTGCCCTGTTTCGAGCTTTGACATCTTCTTCACGTCTCTCGAAGACTTGGGATTTTCCTCCATGAATACTGGAATTTTCTTTGAACTTGTTGTGGGAAACCAGAACGCAGATGCCATTACTGGACGCGATCCTTTTTGCGTTCCTGAGATTGATTACCTTCTGAAATGTCCTGACGAATCTCGTCTTGCTCTTCATACATGATTTGGGTTTGATCGTTTCCATAAGAAAAAAAAGAACACACGCTCACACTCAAAAAGAGAGCATAAGAGGGAGAGAGGTTCCAATGGTGGAAGCTTTGGTGATTGGCAGAGGAAAACAGAGTTAGTAGTAAAAGAGCTAAAGGGCAGAGCCGAATTTTCTTTGCAAAAAGCAAAAGCGAAAACTTTGACCGTGTCTCAGATTAAGGCCGGAAATGGAGGTCCGGCTCTAATAAAGCAAGGATTTAAAGCGCAGGTGGGAGGAAAAGAAAAGGAAAAGGAAGCCATTGCCATTGCCATTGCAGCAGCACTGTCAAGATTGCAACGCAGTTACAGAGGTCAAGTACAGGTACTTAATACTCTGATTTTCCATGAAGCGACTCTGCTTCAATTTGAAGAAAGGCTGCCCCTCAAGCTCAGTTTAATAATATGGTTTCAAGAATATTTACAGCCTCAGCCTCAGCCTCAGCCTCAGCCTGGAGGTGATATTATTACAAATATTTGTGAAGTCTACGCTTGTAAAGTGATCGATGAGCTTCGGCTGTGATCAAATCATGGAACCCAATTTTAGTGATTGGACAATACAAGGCACTGGTTGGAATATGTGCTGTTCCGTTCTTTTAATGGTTAATAGGAGTCTCAACCAGCTTACATAAAAGAAGCTTCCTTCTAGAATGATCACAATAATGAGTGATTTGGGTAGAAAATGAATATGGTTAAGTAAAAAGGCAGTGGAGTGAAGGAGGGGGAATTAATATGCAAAGTGAAAAAATGAGGAGTCTTCATTAAGAGGGTTGTCGATGGCCAACTGGGTCCTCCCTCATGCTCCATATTTCCGACACAAATGAGACAAACTTAGTACACTAAACTCAGCTAACTTCCAATGGCGGACACCACAATGTTTGCTTCTTCTCTTAACTTATCAATCAATCATACATTCTCCCACAATATTCCTTCTAATCTTTGTATAGTTAAATAAGACATCCTTTAATGATTATAATGAAGGCACTAAGCATGCTTCAATCCATCGGTGACATCAATTTACATTCACATGCAGACACAGACAAGCCGAAAGTTTTAATATTGGGTTCTTTTTGGCCTTTCCCTGTTTAGCTTTTCTGGTTTTTCTTCTTTAGTCGAACCCTTTTCTCAATTCCAAACTAATAGTTGTTAAAAAATGACAGAGAAGACAGAAATTTGAAAGTAGTGGAACAGGATTCAAAGCAAGGCAAGGACTGGCCTGGGGTTGAAAACTTGAAAAGGGATTCATACTTACAATCATGAATTGAGAAGAACGGTGAAGCTTTTGGGGATTGGCAACGCACTTTGGTAAGGCCCGTTCCCATCCCAAGTGCGTCTGCTCTTTGCTTTAACCAGTGGGGGTCTTCACAACTTTCACCTCAAAAGACTCGATTCATAGCCTTCACTTCCCATACCACTAACTTGAACTGCAAAAAAGGAAATTCAAATGGAGTAGAATAGCCCTCCTTAGTAGGCATCACCATTAGTTCAGTTCAACAAACCTTCCATTTCACTGTACATCCAACCATTTCAAAATTCAAAGTTGTCTTTTACAGAAACTCTGTTTTCAGAACACAAAATGACTCTGGTTTCGTTTATCTTTAGATGTTCTTCCTCTGATACACCTAAATCAGCCTTATCTTCAGATCAGACATACTGATTCTTCTTTGGCTTTCATAAGCGGTGGCTGCAGTTTAAAGTATGAGAGTTGTCCAATGATACACTGTGAAGCACAACAAAGTTGAAAAAAGAAAATTCAGAAACCATCAGAGACTTCTTGAATAACATTAGTGACGAGCTATTGTACTGCAACTAAAGGGAAAAGGCAAAGTTTCGTAGATAGCTCTGCTATACTGTACAAAACATCGATGTGTTTTACATTGTTTCAGCCAACCCTGATACATTGTACAACACTTCCAAAAAGTTGTCAATAATTAACTTCAAAGTTGTCAACAAACACGAAGATGACGTTTGCCAAATGAGTACTCAGCTTCAAATTTGATCACAACAATGACAATGGAGGAGGATGCTAAAAACTCAAATGTTGAATGTACTACAATTAATCAAAAACAAAAATCAAAACCATATTTCCATTGATATCTATCACTAGTCGTAACAAAAATCAACTTCAAATTTGTTCTCTGTAACAATGGGAAAGTGGTTTCCTTGGCAATGAACTTAGGAACTAGAGAATGGCCTATTGCATCAGCTTATATAATCTTGAAGTTAGGCTTCCCAAGGAAATCCTTACAAGTTAGAAATGAAGAAAAGCAACCTAACCTCAGAAACTATATTACCTATGAACAAGGTTAATCAAAGAGTCCCTATAAAATGTCAGTTTCCGTCAAGAACCCACCTGTGGTACCCTACACGGAAATGAAGGAGTTTGTGATGATTGAAGTTAGGTGTTCCATCCCTACTCCCAGGCCAAGTTTACCTACCATCGTGTAAAAACTTTGCTGGATCTCAAGCTCCATAATATCGTACCCTGAACCCAGATCTAATCAAGCTGGCAACCGAAGCTTCGCATTGTTTCTCCAGCTGCAAAAGGTAGATTAAAAAAAGAAAATTATCGCACGAATTGATACAGCAGTGTATAAGAAAACAAAAACAATACCCTAGGAGTTTGCTTCAATCACCTAATGTAGTAGTAGTAAAAAAAATCAGCATATAAAGCCGCCTGAACCAGGCCAGCGATGAAAGCTACAAGAAACAAAACATCATGTAAGACATCTAATGATAACAACTGAGAGTTTGTGTGACCAAGACCAACCCAAATCTTTACCTATCCACCGATTGAAGTGTGTGTATGTGAAGTATCGGTAGATCCAGTTGAGGATGTAGAGTGCACGATAAGCTCTGCAGAATGATTTTAGTTCCAATCAGAAGAACTGTTTTTGCAAAACAATTACGAGAGGGTACACCAAGAAGAAGCTTGGATCTAAGCTAAAGTAAGAGCTTCTTCCCAAGAAGATCAACAGGAATTGTATCTGTAATATCTATACAAATTTCATCTGCAACCCACTTGCCAAAACCTTCTCCATGATAAAATGGCCGGTAACAATCATAAATTCACGACAAACATGTAAAATTTTCTTGAAGAACATATTGGATGCGTAATGCATGGCTGTTTAGTCCATTGACATCGAACATGAAGGACTTTTCATAAACCAGTCGGAATCAGCATCATAATGCTCATGCATCCAAAAGTTTTTAACACTTTTGTAGGAGACTACTTTAAGGAAATCTATAAATTTTCAGGGCAGCAATTGACCCAAATCCTTGACCTATGTGAATCTAAAAACCCATTTATATATGTCAATTAGAAAATTTATTGATTTGATTGGTCATACCTCTAAGGGATACGACTACATCTAATACGACCAGCAGCAGAAATGGAAAAAGAGTGAGTGGTCATATTCCTTTAAAGATGATGAGGTTATCAAAGCAAGAAAGTAATCCTTCCATAAAGCGCCAACAACCGTAAAGGGAAATATACGAACCCAAGAAAGAAGACATAATGACTGGTTAAATTGTCCACATTCCCACTTCGTTGCAATAAAACTAATTGAGGAAGAATTGCTACGGCCTCCAAGTATATTGAAAACGCCCAAAAGATCTGGAGCAAAAAAAGTTCAACAATATCATTTTCTATTGCATCATATCCTTGCTCATTTAGAGAGTACATGGGATACCCTAAATGGGGATTGGATCAGAGTAACAATGTGGATTATTTATACAGTAATAAAATGACAAAATATAGCATTTCTAACAAGTATCAACAAAAGTGAAATCATCATGTCTATGAAGGTAACATGGCAAACGGGTAATAGGAAATGATAAAACTACATTGCAAAAATTTTAGTTTCGACGCTAATGTTTCTGCAGGACCTCTTCGAATTGTTCGTTAAGGGACGCAAATATTTCGTGAGAATAGTTAAGACCTAATCACACTTGGGTAAGGAATGCACCGCGATAGAAAACTGCTCATGAGTTTTTGACCAGGAGAGTTTCCAGTGATGCTCTAGTGCTTGTGCAGGCTTGCACAAATCCAATATATGAACTTTTGCAGTTAGGGAACAGATCATCATCTTGGTTTTAATTACATATGGAAATTGCCTAATTGGGATGAAATGTGGAAAAAATGAACTGATTAGGCTCATCAATTGTACGAACGGAATCGATAACTATGTATATTGCCAATGCTTCCACACAAACCATCAAACGCAAACTAAAATCATTTATATTAAAAATGTCTCACCTCTTGAAACCCAAACTTCTCGTTCACTAAAAGGGCGAGAATGAAACATGCAGCAACAAGAAAATAATGACGAAAAGTGTCAAGAACTTTATCATATGACCGCCTCACGGTTGGATGCAGCCTCATGCACCAAACAATTGCCAGAGAGCTTGCTATAAAAATCAGCTTCATCACAGTGTTATAGATAGATATGAAATCCGTGAATAGATCCAAATACCGGGCCAGAAAAACAATGGCATACAGCTCCTGAGTCTTGAGAGAAATTCCTTCAAAATAAAAAATTTTAAAATCAGCAAAAGTTCTGATGAAGGGAGTCTCTAATCGGTAAAAATCCATCTTTAACCTAGTTATCTCGAAAACTAAGGGGGGCAAAAAAGCCCTAATGCTCCAATCATCAGCACAAAAAAGTACCAAAACTTCATCAAAAAAGTTAATTAAAATTCAATTGATCAGTTATAACACCATCCGGAAGCTGAACTGACTAAAGCCCTGCTTCAAGAAGTCGATATCAGAATCCCATTTCCATTTATCCACCAATGAGACCCACACTGCTTGTTTCCAAATTCTTCGTACCATTTTCTCTTCCTCAATGCCAGAACCAAATAGAAAAAAAAAAAAATGAAAGCACTGATAATTACCGGAGCAGGATTTAGTAGCGTATATTTTGAGAAGAAGAATTAAAATACTGATCAAGTGTGTCATATCGCCGGCGAACCTGAAAATATTCATGGTTTCCGAGCAAAGAAGACGATAGGTAGGTTAGATTATGGAAAACAAGAGAGAACGGGGAAAAGAGGCGGAGGGAATTGGGAAAGGGCAATGACTGGAAACAGACGTGGCAACTGGAAACGCCCTCTCCCTCCACGATGGTCTGCGCATTCGCCGCCAACAAAACTGACACAGCGCCAAACAGATCATCAATTTGACCATAAAAATCATAACAGTCCACATAATTCTTTTTCTTATTATTAATCAGTAGGCTAGCGAGAAGGGCCGGTTTGGGTTTTGGTGTCGATCAGCCCATATGATAATGGGTTAGGCTTGGCCCAGCCAACAAGGTCCACGATCCATTCCATCCATTTGAAAAGGCGAGGGGACAGAAAAGTGATTGAGTTTGACAAAATTGTTAGATTGTGAATGTTTTTCAAAGTTGGGAAAACAAGAACATGATTCCCTAGATTCGCCAAGCTCCCGCCCTAGCCGCCTCGCCTCGCCTCGCCTCGCCTCAGTGGCCGCAATGAATTGAACCCACCGCCTAAAAAGTAAGAATAAAGTTTGAAATAGCCGCAAAGGTCGCCATTGGCACGTGAAAACCCTTCAACTCCATTAGTTTAATCGCACAACACATTACAATGCAAATCGAGTTTGGATGGCCCCTCCCCCCTGTCTCTTGGGAACTAGACACCTTTCAGCTTTCCCAATCCTCTTAAATCATACCCTCCACTCCTCTTAACCCCTGACACTTTTGCACTTCTTGCTTCCCTTTTCATGCTAATCAAGTTGATTTCAGAGCTCAAACTCGAACTGGGGTGCTGTTCTAATCATTTGCATCATGAGCCACTTCAACAACTGGGTCAATTGAGACCAAACCCAGATGGGTCAAGTTCTGGGCATTGAGATTCTGGGTTTGGGTTGTAGAGAAGAAGTGGGGGTTTCAGAAATCCAGGCGAGGTGCATGCAAATGCATAGTGTGCTCCAAGAAAATAAAGGAAAGCCCCCACAAACCGAAAACAATAACGTCTATGTCTGTGTAGGAAGGCATAAGACAAGAGACATGTGATGGGTCTGAGATGAGATTTTGATGGGATACAGAGAATCCAAGAAGCCACACATCAACAAAAATGTACTATATTCTAAACAAATATATGGGCCATGTGGAGGACGCATTCCCAAACTATCCTTTTCCATTCTCATCCTAACCCTCCACCTTTGCAACGTCATTTGAAATTGTCCAAATATACATGGTCTCCGTCTCTAAGCAAGCAAGAGGTTTCTAAAAAATACTCTGTTTCTCTCTTTAATTCATGCCACATCTCATACTTTTCTATCTTTATCTTCCGTTCATCAATGCATTTAACCTATAAAATCTTCTCTTTTTTATTTTTTATTTTTTATTTTTTATTTTTTATTTTTTATGGTGGGTTTAGGTCAGTAAAAAGGAAAGTAAAGATGAGTGGTTTTTAAGTAGGTAAAATAAAATTTACATTTGTGTTGGTTGGTTTCTTAAGGATGCTTTGTTTAATTTGGAAAGTAATTAAACACACCTTTGTAATTGACTAAACAAAGGCATACTTTAAACGTTGATAAACCAAATTTTATTTGTAGTTTAGCTAAAAAAAACCAATTTAATTTGTAGTTTAGCTAAAAAAGCTAAGTATGTATGATAGAAATTAAAAGGCATTGAATTCCAAGACGAGAGACATTAATACGAGGTAGTGAAAAAAAAATATGGGAAACTGTGCACGACATGGAAATTGCAAAGAATGGGCTAAATTGCAAAATAGTCCTTTCTTCAAACTGTGCACGAGAGACAACTGATGTTTGATCTTACAATCCACTTTTCTTGAAGCCCTATCGTTCTCGTTAGTACTTCTGATACCATTTGCAACACTTTAAGCCCACCACAAATAAATATTGTTCGTTGTGACCAGTTACATATCTTCGTCAGCTTCAAAATTTTTAAAACGCATGTATTAAGTAGAGGTTTCCACGTACTTATAAGAGATATTTTATTTCTCTCTACGACCGATCGTGAGATCTTAAAAAAAAAATATAATAAATAAATGGGTGTGGACAGGGTTTGTTTCATGTGTTTGGCTTTGGGTATTCTGAGACATGCTCCTTGTGCATGGGCCACCCTTCCCCTTTTGTCCACTGTTACCCCACACCACCACGCACCCTTCTACCCCTTTTGTCCACTGTTACCCCACACCACCACGCACCCTTCTACCCATTAACTCACCATACTCTTATGTAACTCGTAGCTTCTACTACAAAACACATTTAATTTAAACTTGCTTCAAACACACATTCAACGTCACTGGTAATTAAATTTTCAGAATAAGTGAGGTGTTATGTGTTAGGAGCAAGAAAAGTGGCGAAGCGCCCAAAAATTTAAAATATGGACCAACGGTATAAAATCTTGGGTCAGCGTGCGTAAATAAGGTAAACGTTGGGGACAATAATTTACTGAAATTCAAGCATATAATTTATTCAAATCAGCGGTGGGTTTTGGATATTTAGCCTCTCACTTTCCCGTAGTTGGTACGAAAGCGACGGCGGTGGCGGAAGAAAGGGGGCTAATTTTCCAAATTAAAATTAACATTTTTTTTATTTTTTTATGTAAAGGGCTATTTTGGGGTCTGGAACGGACACATGGATTCGTTGCTGACGTGTCAACGGGTGCGAGAGGTGACCTGGGAATCTGCCTTTTAACAGATCTCACCCCATACTTCAACCAACCCCCTCTTCTTCTTCACTTCCCACTCTTACACTCTTTTGCTCTTACTCGCCTCTTCTTCTCAATCTTGTTTCTCTCTCTACCGGAGTTTCCTGTGTTTGCGACTGGGATTATCGCTTTTGGGTGGAAGGGGACCTCGTGAGCTTCATGGGAAGCTTGCTGAGAGATCTGGGCTTTTAATTTTTCAAGTGGCAGACGGGATTCTGCTTTTCCTCTCTTCTGATTCAGGTGATTCCTCTTCTCTTTCCTTTTGCTTTTTTCCGTCTTCCCCAACAGTTTGCCTTTAACCTACTCTTTGTGTTTTCCTTTTCAATATCCTCTCTATCTTCTTTCGCTTTCCTCCTCATTTTGTCTCTTCCGTTTTGACAGAGACCGACCGCGATTTCTTCTTAGGGATTCCAGGGGGACTGCGAGTCAGGTTTTGATTCTCGCAGTTTTTCGAAAGATGGGTTCCTTTTTCTCTTCCCCTGTTCCGGGATTTGCTTGCTGAAGCTGGATTGAGCTTGTCGCAGTATGCATTGAAGTTTGCTCGTTGCTGCTAATTGAGATGCGGTTTCAGTAGCATTTGGTATTGCTGCTAATTCAGCTTGAATCTTTAGTTATAAGCTTCATGGTTTGCTCGACCCTGGTTTCTGGTTCTTCGGCGATGGATTTTCTTTTTGTCTCATTTTATACTTGGCGGAAAGTTGAGGAGGTGAGGATATAATTGTTTCAAATGGGTTCTCGTTAAATAGAGTCAGGATATAACTTTCCTTCTTTAGATAGAAGGACATTTTTTTGCCTAAATTGCGGGATATTTGGAATTCATTCGTCATAATTGCGGAGATTTGACCTCGCGTTGCCTGATTGATAATGCGATATATTTCGATTCGTTTCCTTAATTGTCAAGAAATTTCCCGACCAAATGCATTTATGTTCTCATCATGACTAGAGCTGTGCGCGATAGGATTCTCAAGGAGGCAAATGGTGACATTAGCGATCATCTACGTAACCACATTCACTTGACAAACTGCATTCACTTGAAGAATCATATGCACAAGCACAGTCCTATCTTGGCTGACAGGTCCCTTATGAGGGATCTCATTGTCCTTCAGAGGTCGCGATCTCTCAGGGACCCTTCTGCAAGTCCTCCCTCATGGCAGTCTCCCTCCATTACTGACCTTCCATCAAGGATGGGCGAAAATAATGCTGTGATTCGTGAAGGAAGAAGGTCGGTAGGAACTGAGAGTCGAAGGGTAGGTAGGACAATTTCCGGAAGTTCTCCACCCTTGGGAAGTTTTGCAACATCAAAAGTTGCTCCAGCTGAGGTGAATGTGGGCACGGATGGGGTGAGAGCTGTTAGTGAGCACAGTGTTAAGAGTGAAATCCGAGATGGTAGAAGAATTCGGAGAGAAGAGTCAAGTAGGAGGAGTGATAGAAACAGTGTTTTGGATGGCAATGAAGAATCTTTACCTGTTCATGATGGGCATCTTCTGCATGAGGCTATTTCGAGGAAATCAGAATCTAAAGATAGAAAGAGTGAACAGAAGGATAAGCAGGTCAGGGGCATTCCATTTAAGACACTATCGGAGCAACTGAATTCTGCTCCAATCGATAGTGATGATATTGCATCTTCAAGTGCTAATGTATATGGGAGACAATCTCAGCAGGATAAAATCATCGACGAACCTGAACCCAGCTTTCGTGGAAACTGCAGTGGATTGAATAGGGTTAAAAGGCGAAAATTTCGAGGTACAAGGAGAAGTCGTATGAATTTAACTTCCAGGGACACGGGGGTTCAAAATGAATTGTCTGTAGCTTCTAATACATTAGCTCATGGTTCCGCTCATTCAAAGCATAGAATGGAAGAGGAAAATGAAAATTATGCCAACAAAAATGTCATTGGTGGACCTAGAAATGGGTGTGGTATGCCTTGGAATTGGTCAAGAATTCATCATAGGGGCAAAACGTTTTTAGACATGGCTGGAAGGAGTTTTTCTTGTGGCATTTCAGACTCGATGTTAAGAAAGTGCAGTCCAACTGCACGTGGGAGAGGTATTTCTGGCACACCCATAGCATCTGATCACTCAAGCTCATCTGCAAAATTTGATGCCGAAGCACTACCTTTACTGGTTGAGGCATCCGGGTCCCACGAAAGCATTGAAAATGCAGGCTGGCAACGAGATTACTCTGGGGAATTGGGAATATTTGCTGATAATTATATTAAACATGAAGTTGATTCTGACCTTGCTTCAGAAGCAAGATGCAGTAACCGAAGAAGAACAAGAGGCCATCATCGTTCTAGACATCAGAGTCTGACACAAAAATACATGCCACGAACATTTAAAGATTTGGTGGGACAAAATTTAGTAGCCCAAGCTCTTTCAAATGCTGTCTCGAGGAAGAAGGTTGGGTTACTATATGTGTTTTATGGTCCTCACGGTACAGGAAAAACATCCTGTGCTCGCATATTTGCAAGAGCACTGAACTGCCAGTCTTTGGAACATTCCAAACCGTGTGGATTATGCAATTCTTGCGTTGGATATGACATGGGAAAGAGCAGGAATATAAGGGAAGTTGTTCCTGTGAGTAATCTCGACTTTGAGAGTATTACAGAACTACTTGACCATATGATAGCTTCTCAGCTCCCATCACAGTATACAGTGTTCATCTTTGAGGATTGTGACAGCTTTTCCTCTAATTGCTGGAGTGCCATTACAAAGGTCATTGACCGAGCTCCCAGACGTCTAGTTTTTGTCCTTGTCTGTTCAAGTCTAGATGTTTTACCTCATATAATTATATCCAGGTGCCAGAAATTCTTTTTTCCAAAGCTGAAGGATGCCGATATAATCCATACTTTGCAGTGGATTACAACCCAAGAAAATTTAGAAATTGATGAAGATGCACTGAAACTTATCACATCAAGATCCGATGGATCATTGAGGGATGCTGAAATGACTCTTGAGCAGCTCAGTTTACTTGGCCAGAGAATTTCTGTTCCTCTAATCCAGGAACTGGTAAGTTATATATTTTAATTACAAAGAGTGCAAGAGTTGGAGGTTAAAGTTTCTATCCACTCTTTTCAGAGGCTACTACTTCATGTCTTGACACTAGTGGTTGAAATATTTTCTGCCCACTTACAAGTTTGACGTGAAATTGTTTTCAAGAGCAAAATTGATCTGGGGCTGCAACTCAATAGGTGTATTATGTTGCATTTCTTGCCTCGTGTGTTGTTGTGGAAGAGTGAAAAACTAAATGTGTTCTTTCATTTACAAATTTACTTTTATGAAGCTTATTTAAAATGGTTTTCTCAACCGGTGAAGCATGAACATGCTTGAAATAAATCTAGCTACATTTTATTCTGAAATATTTACGTGTGGAAGGCTTCTCATGTTGACAAGCTATCATAACTGATGGTCTGTTCTTTTCTCTGTATTTTGAAGCCTTCCAGCATAATATAAATAGACTAGTTTCTGGTGATGAGAATTGTAGCTTTGGTTTCAATAATATAAATTATAAAAAATATAAGAATAACAGTTTCCCCTTGCAGTGCAGTTTGATTCGTATAATTTTTACTGCATATGATGTTCTTATTGTTTCAATTCTCATAATTTCTATGTACCCAATTGGCTTCCAGGTTGGACTTATCTCTGATGAAAAATTGGTTGATCTTCTTGATCTAGCTCTATCTGCAGACACAGTAAATACCGTAAAAAACTTGAGGTTGATAATTGAAAGTGGTGTGGAGCCAATGGCCTTGATGTCACAAATCGCAACTGTAATTACAGATATTCTTGCTGGTAGTTATGATTTCCGAAAAGAAAGACCTCGGAGGAAGTTTTTCCGACGTCAGCCATGTAAGTCAAAGAACAGGTTATATATATATGGTGGACCTTAATTGATTCTAGTTCATTTTAGATTTTTGCTAAAATGTTGCCTATGTTAAGCTTTATCTGGAACTTCGCATCATCTCTTGTTGTCTTCCATTAGTTTTAATTGATTAATTAACTAATTTTAAGTCTTAATCATGTATAAAACTGATGATGCATTTTCTTTTTTGGCATTCTAGTATCCAAAGAAGATATGGAAAAGCTACGTCAAGCTCTGAAAACATTGTCTGAAGCTGAGAAGCAATTAAGAATGTCTAATGATAAATTAACCTGGCTTACGGCTGCACTACTTCAACTTGCACCAGATCAGCAGTATATGTTGTCCAGCTCTGCTGAGACAAGCTTTAATCACAGTCCCTTGGCCCTGAATAATGTGAATGGTAGGGGTGTGTTAAGGAGCACTGTTCAGCATGCTGAAATACCTGGTGGTGAGAAAAGATTGTCAACAGATGTTAACTTTGCTGGCCATTCTGATTCATATGATAATAGAATTGCCAAAGGCATTGGTTTAGACAGAAAAAGACACTCTGGGGTTGGTGTGGCTTCTCAGCAGACTAATGCTACACCTGCCGATTTAATGAAGTCTAATGGAAAGCAGGTTTCTGGTAGAACTCGGAAAGACATCGAAGAAGTTTGGTTGGAGGTGCTAGGAAAAATTCGGATAAATAGCATTAAAGAGTTTTTGCTACAAGAAGGGAAGCTTGCATCAGTGAGTTTTGGTGCAGGTACATTTTGTTGTTACATCGTGTTTGCATAGTTTCATGCCTCTTAATTCACTTCACTTATTTATTTATTTATTTTTTAAATCATTTTTTACAAAACTTGATTTGACCGTCAATATTTAGAAGCACGTTAAAATTATATATGTTAATCTAACATCTGAAGCAAAGAGTTTTAACTTTTGATAATATACAATATCTATTTGGCAGCACCAACTGTGCGCTTGATATTCAATTCACATCATGCAAAATCAAAAGCAGAGAAGTTGAGAGAGCAGATCTTACAAGCATTTGAGTCTGCTCTTGGGTCCTCGGTGATAATTGAAATTAGATGTGAATCAAAAAGGGATACCACAGTGGGGAACCATTCATCCGTTACTTTACCTGCCTCCAAGAATGGTCCATTGCAGATTAGGGATATAAGTGGTTATAAGCCTGAAGCTCAGCTACCGCATTACAGATCCAGTGAAGTTGGAAGAGGCGAAATTGTTGAAATAGATGCTTCACCAAGGGATGCCCATAATCAACGAGAATCTAATCAAAGGAATGTAGAAGGTTCACAGGGAGAAGTATCAGTCTCACGTAAGAACTCGACTATGTCATCAATTTCAGAAAGAAGAGAAGGTGGAGCTCAAAGTCGGAGTCAAAGTATTGTGAGAAGCAAAGTATCTCTGGCACATGTTATTCAGCAGGCAGAAGGATGTTCACAGCGAAGTAGATGGTCCAGTCGCAAGGCTGTGTCTATAGCTGAAAAACTTGAGCAGGAAAACTTGTACGTATTGCTATATCAAATTTTCAAATTTTCAAATTTTCTTGTAGTGTGATATTAGGTTTCTGGCATTTAAATTTAGTTAAAAGAATGTGCATTTGAAGCAGTACGCTTAGCAACATGAGGTAGATTATAGGCTGTTAGGGTAAAAACTCTCACGTCAGGAAAAATATGAAAGGTTGCCAAAGTTTAGTTAGATTTAAGAATATAATTGATTGAAGGTAGAAAAAGAAATCACACGAAACCTAGCAAATAAGCAACTCAGAAATAATGAAGTTCTGAAATATATACACAAGGCACTTTTAAATAAATTTCTACGTGTAATGTTTGTTTTTCTACATTTTGTGTAGGAGACTTGAACCTCAATCAAGAAGCTTGTTATGCTGGAAAACATCTAGAGTAACTCGACGGAAGGTAGAGCAAGAAAGAGATTTAAAATAACTCTTATAATTTGATTGTTTCAGTTTTGATATCACATTCTCTTTCAGCTAAAAATGACTTATTGATGAATTTGTGCAGCTATCACGGTTGAAAGTTAGAACACGAAGGCCGCAGTCACTGCTGAAACTTGTCTCCTGTGGTAAATGTCTCCCTGCGTAGTTAGCAAGGTAATAATTCCAGCCGGAAAGGAAGAAGAGGAAGAATGGTCTAGGAGATTGATTAACTTGGTTTTCTCTTTTAGTTGTATTTAGTTTTTCTCATCTCTTTTGCTCCATGTTGATTACTAGGCAGGCTCATTTTTATCTGTGAATTCAATTTTTATGAAATCAATTAATTTTTCATGGTAAAAATAGGAGAGGATTATAGAATGCAGGCCTCATGTGCTAAACCTTTGCCCACTCAAATTCAATTTCCGCCTTGTTAGATCAGTTCTTTTGGGATTTTACAATATACTTCTAACTTCACTTTCATTTTGGCCTTGAATGACACCACAATGCATTGGAATTGTATCTGGTATCTGTATTCAAATGTTTAAGGAGTTCCATTCTAAAATCCTCATTCATTTGAATGATTATTAGGGAGTGCATGCATTTTCACTTCAAACCCAGAAACTTCTGCATTTAGTATGCGTTCGGGAGGATTGATAGGTTCCGAACTAACCACAATACTTTTCGACTTTGTCCAGAATTCTTTCTTTATACATCTTGATGTTGTAAAACAATGAGTCAGAGATCTAGTTGTTGATGTCAATGTCATATTTTTCTTTCTTAATCTGGGTCTTGCTGCACTATCCAGGTTCGAAAGCCAATTATTGACGTAGATTTCATATTCTCAGCTAGCTTTTCTTCCCCTTGTGCTCTTCTCCTATCGATGTAGTGCAGTCTTCATTTTCGTTTCATCGCCCTCTGGATGAGCGGCAGCTTTCCTCGTCATGTCAGTCTGAGGAACTGAAAAGGTGCCCCAGTTTACCTTTGAACATAATGAGCGCTAAACCCCCTCCAGGAATCCATGAATATATGGTGATGCAGAAGAACGTGGGGAAATTAGTTTCTCTTCTTCCGGAGCATTTTCACAGAACCTCTACAGAAAGATTCCGTAAGAAAATTAGAATCAAATGAAATACAAACAACCACGTAACGAGGATTGACGACTCCTTTTCCTCGTCCCTCTCGGTCTCATTGCTTATCTCCTTTGCCTATTCATTGCCTCGGTCTCTCAATTCCAGTGCCTCTTCTCGTACTAACCTTCACCAACTACTCATAAAAGCTATGTTACTACTCATAAAAGCTCTGTATAACATTCTCTGCTGTACATCAGAAATAAATCATCAACTTTAATGTTTGATGAGAGAAACCTCATAGTCCAATGGATCAATCTACTCTGCCAAAACCACTCTTCATTTTAGGCCCTAAAAAGGGTTCGTAATCTCCATGGGAAAAATGTACAGCTCTTCGGCTCAGCCCAGTCAGCTTGGTGGACCACTTGAATTCGGCTTTTGACTAAAGGCAAAAGTCGGAAAAAATCTAGAAGTGAAGGAAAAAGAAAAGCAATAAAGCAGAAAGACAGGAAACCCAATAAAATTCCATCACTAAAGCTTGACAGGGAATTCTCAAAAACAGTTCAATCCAAAACTAGAACTAAGGGCCTCGACATGTTCGTATATGACGTTAAGTATAGAAAAGAAAACCCATTTCTTCCCATCTCTGTCTGCCCAACAGGTGTTTGTGATAATGACACACAGCCCACAGCCAACTCCCAACTCCCAATTCTTTGTGAATTAGAGCCTATATGCTCTAAGCGAGATGAAAATCAAAGAAATGGGCTTCTTTTCTTTTTCTTTTTCTTTTTCTTTTGGTTTTTTTAGCGTCATGTTTGTTCTTTTGCTTCCATTTTCCTTTTAGTTCCTTATTAGAGATTTAGAACCATCCACAAAGTGATAAAAAGTGGGCAAGTGGTCACAGGATTAATGGCGGGTGTTTCTTTTGAAAAAAAGAACAGCAAAAAGACCAATATGAAACCCACGTTCCTACTTAGCAGCTTAACTGTCTCAATAACTGCTACTGCTATACCATCTTCTCTGAATCACTTTCTTCTTTGATGTTCCATACCCCAAAAACTTTCTAACGTTACAAATTTTTCTTTTTGTTTCAATTCAAGTGAAACCCATCTTCCTTTGCTGAAATTATGAAATGGGGTATGAGAAAACCGCAAAATCCTTCTTCTTCTTCTTCGACTTCTTCTTCTTCTTCTTCCTCTAGGCCTTCTTTCATGTCTAATATCTTTCCTGCTTCTTGGCTCTCAAAGCTCAAGCAAAAGAAAAGCAACCGAGAAGCCACACCCAGAAAAGTAAAGGGAACAGAGAAGGGGAATTCTCCTTGCATTCATTCACCTGGTTATGGAAATGGGACTTCCTCCCCTGGTCAAGCAAATGGGAATCCCAATCGATTATGTAGCGGATATAATGGTGAATTTTGGAAGCTATCCTTTGGAGAAGATGATACTGATGTCAAGAGTGGTGGGATTTTGAGGTCGGTTTGGTACAAATCGGAGGATGAGCATGAGCTTCCACGTACAAGTCATAGAAGCTGCAGATCAAAATGTACAGAATTTGAGGTGAAGGAAGAGATTCAGAATTTGGAGGACATGGTTTCAAGGATGACGAGGAGAAGGAGGAGGAGGAAAGAAGCTCCAACCCAAGTGAATATTTTGAGAACAGAAAGTGATATTGAATCAAGAACTCCAAGGATCAAATACAGAGAAAATGGGAACTTCAAGAGTATGGGTCAAAGGGTGATGGAGAAGAAGGGATTTAAACGAGGAAGGGAGATAGATAAAGCAAGGGAGAGAACAAGAAGATCAGTAGGAAACAAAATGTTGGTACAGGAAGAAGAGTCTGGAGTTAGGAAGAACAGGAGAGATAAAACCAAATTGAGAAGTTCAAGGAAGCATAGGTATGTCCCTTCCACCATGTCAAAAAGCTCGAATTTAGGAACTATAGAAGAAAACTGTGTATTTTCTTCTATGAAAGCAGAGGAAAGTGATGAACATGACATTGTGGGCACTGAAATTGATTCAGATTGGGAAAGGATGAGAGAGTTGAAGATGGAGGAATTGAAGTTGAGATATGAAAGACAAAGGCAACCACTCTACATAAGGAAGGACTCCAATGAGAAGAATTCAAAAGGCAGAAGAAAACTCAGAGTTTACTCTCCTAGAACAGCCACTAAACTTGAGATCTGCAAGATCAAAGCATTGGAGGATATGAAGAAAGCGAAGTTAAAGATGAAGAAGAAGGTAAGAGAGAGCATAGTAGAGGAAGAGACGGAGTTGGAGAGCTTTGCGGTCGTGAAATCTTCGTTCGATCCACAGCAAGACTTCAGAGACTCCATGGTTGAAATGATCATGGAGAGAAGGATCAGTAAAGCAGAAGAACTTGAAGAACTGTTGGCTTGTTATCTCACATTGAATTCCGATCAATACCATAATCTCATCATCAAGGTGTTTAGGCAAGTGTGGTTCGATCTGAATCAGGCTGCGTTCGAATCTGAATTACGTAAGCAATTCCCTTGTAATGAACAACTTGTTTAGCTAATAATTACAGACAAAGTGTAGTAATCTTATCTGTTGAAAACATCTCAGTTCATAAACATTGCAAGCCTTGTTAATGTAACGTTGAATTACTGTTTTTCCGTTTACGACTCTCAATACTCATTCTCTTCATTTCCTGCTTGATTTCTCACTTTGCCTGTTAATTTAAACTGTGCCTGTTGATATGAAGAGTGAGTGAGCTGCAGGTGCAGCACACGAGAGCAGTCATACTCTGTTAATGCTCCTACAGAATGTGAACCGTCCAATGGATTGTGAGATCCCACGTTGGTTGGAGAGGAGAACGAAGCATTGCTTATAAGGTTATGGAAACCTCTCCTTAGTAGATGCGTTTTATAACTGTGAAGTTGACGGCAATGCAAAACAGGCCGAAGCGGGCTATGTATTAGTAGTGGACTTGGACAGTTACAAAGAAACGGGAGACCAACTTGAGGATTTGGGTGGCTGAGTTGCCAAAACGTTAAAAGATTACTGCTACAGACAGCAGAGGACAATAAATTGAAGCAAATGGAGGCCTGGTACAAATAATGACCATCAAAGTTGAGTAAAACTTGAACAATGCTCCAATAATTGTTATGAATAAACAACATTGTTGGGAGAATAAACTCAATAATTAATGCATTGCTGCGGGGGATATGGGTGTTGAGTTGCTTACCGCCTCAGCCTCTTCGGGCAATTGAAACAAAAAAGGGGGGACATATTGCGGACAAACTTATACGTAATTACAAGAAGCTGATTAGATGGATTGGATTGGACCCATATTCATTTTATCATCAGTACAATAATTTTTTATTTTGAAAAGACACTAGTTTATGATCCGGGTACTCATCACTAGTTTATGATCCGGGTACTCATCACTAGTTTATGATCCGGGTACTCATCCGTTTTTGGTTGTATTAATTATATAATCAATTCAAAACATCAAGGTTTGGTCACTGCAGAATTCATATGGTTTTCTGATCTTGGTTTCTGTTGTGTTTCGAAAATAATTCAGAAGCTATGCTAATTGCAGGTGGAAATGGAATTTTACGTTACCCAAGTTTGAATTTGAGCCAAAATTGTGTATGAATCTTTAGCAATATTCGATTTAATGCGTGCTTTCAAATGCTTTATACACGTGAAAGAAAATAAGGGAAAAGAACTTTATATTTTATTTGTAACAGCTCAAGCCCACTGCTAGTAAGCATTGTCTGTTTTGGCTCGTTATAAATGGTATTAAAGCTAGACCACCGGACAGTGTGCCAGCGAGGATGTTGGGTCTCTAAGAGTGGCTGGGCCGTTACAAATGGTATCAGAGCTAGACATTGAATGGTGCACCAACAAGAACACCGGATCTCCAAGAGTGGGTGGTGGATTGTGAGATCCTACATCAGTTGGAGAGAGGAACGTAACATTTCGTATAAGGGTGACAATGATACATAACAGATTGAAGTATTGAAGTAGACAACAACATTGAAATAATTCCAAATTTCAAAGAAAAGGGGTTAAAGTTTGAACATGAGAGCAAAAATAATCCCAAATTTAAACAAAAAAAAAAGAGATTAGATTTAAAGTTTTATTGTCATGGGTGGATTGGATAGATATGATGGTTAATATTCATAATGATCAACAGAGGCAGAACAGCATCATCTTCAAATCTTGGATCTGTATGGATTGAATTTGAGTTTAATTTGGAGTTGAACAGTGGTTGTTCAACTACATTTATATAATCAAATCGACAAACAATCTTCGTTCAAATTTGTTCTCTACCCAGATAGATACTGCTTCACAGCATCCCTCATGTCATCATAACACTCGCACATCTCAAAAAAGTTTACCAATTTTCGAAGCTCCATGTCCGCCGGATCGTCTATGAACGACGGAATCGGAATCGCATTTTCCGGCTGAAAAACGTAAGCGTTAGGATTGTCATCCACAATCACTACTCTTCTCAAATCCCGCCCAATTTCAGACAAATCCTTCACAAATTTCCCATCCACCTCCTTGCAAGAGTCGCGATACAATCTGTGCGAAATCACCGATTTCTTGTCCAAATTGTTCAGCACAAGCGAGGCGTATTCCCTCATTCCCGCCGTGAACACCACGATTTCGAATCTATCCGCTAAGGCTTCCAGAAATTGGTCCACGCCTGGGCGTTTGAGCACATAGAACTTGAGTATTTCGCCGTCGACCCTTGGCCTGACTACGAAATCGAATCTCGCTGGCGGCGGGTCCAGCTTGGAGTGGATCAGAGTCTCGTCAAGGTCGAGGAGAACGGTCCGCTTGGCCGGCGAAAAGAGTGGAGGGAGGAGGCGGTTGTCGAAGACTAAGGTTCGGACAATGTCGGGTTCAGGGGAGGCTGTTGCAGATGTGGATGTGGATGTGGATGTGGGTGCGGTTGTCCTCAAGGCCTTATAGCCTTTGTAGCGGTTGGGGGTGCTGATACAGGTCAACTTGGAGAAGATTTTGAGAAGACGGCGGTGGCAGGTAGAGAGAGAGCGGCGGATGGTGGCGGCGACAGTGGAGGAGGCGGCATTCTTTACGGGGGACTTGCGGCGTTGACGGCGGAAGGGCTTGGTGAGGGATGTTTTGATGATCTTGGATACCATTGCTGAATGTTGGAAGCTGTGATGAGAGTTGGAGGAAGAGGGAGGAGAATTTGAAGAGTTCGCATTAGGTTCGGTGTAACGGTCAAGTGGTTAGGTTCGGAACCGTAGCAAGAATTCAACTGAATAAACAAAAGCAACAAAAACCGTTGCTGCCTCATTGCAACTTCTTTTTCACTTCCTTTTGTTTTTTGTTTTTTGTTTCTTTTTTCCCTTACAAAATTCAATTTAATGTTTAGAAACCAAATTTAGTTTAAACTTAAAAGTATGCCTATAAAAAAAAATGTTTAAATACAAAAATGAAAATTAACAAATTTATTATACATAAAATTGAATGAAATATAGATTTTTTTTTTTTTTTTTTTTTGTCTAATAGGTAACTAAATCTAAAAATTGTGGAATAAGCCAACATATCGAACACAGTACAGAACGAAAAACTTAAGAACCTATTAAATATTTTTTAAAAAATTAAAAAAATCCATTGAATAAAAGTTTCCTCAAGACATTTTAAAATCTGAAAACGAGCTATTAGCTTGTTACAGAGAATAGAAAGTACTAAAGCCAAATAGGATAAAGTTGGCAAGAAAAGGAGAGCACTAACGCCGTTAACGTCTTTACCTGAAATTTAGAAATTCAAATGAAAGAGAAAATAGAAAAAGAAGCAAATTCTTTTCGAGTTTAGCCTTCGGTGTCTAGACACATTTTAAAATCTAGAAGTCTATTAGAAGATAGATACAGAAAATTTCAATATCCAAGAAAATCTTAACATCTTTGGTTCATAAACAAGAAATTCATCAACCCAACAATGACTTACGGTTACTGCAATCTTAACAACAACTTCAATTACTTAATAATAGCAATCTCAATCATCTTCTCTTTCTGGAGGAAGGCCGCAGGGTAATAGCATTTTCTACAAAAAAAAAGGAAAAGAAAAAAGAAGAAGAACAACCCCTTAAGTATCTAACTATGCCCGAAATGATATCCAGGAGGATATATGATGAAGTTTTGCTATCCCTCGTTAAGAATGGAATGAATGCTAGTTACAAACATGATGGGTTTAACCCCACAATTCGAAACACAGAAGCAGCACAAACCCAGTTTAGATTACAGCACGCAGAGTGGATCAAGTGAAGATAACAAACAATTCATATACATGGATGGAGCAATTACTCGAAAATCATATAATAGGACTTGAAACTCTCATGTTCATGGGAAGACGGCAAGTTAAAGGGGTAATAATCATAAAGAAAGAAGAAGTTATTAACCTGCATGAAGTTGTAGCGTTCCCTCCCAATAGATTCATTTTCTGCTATAGCGAAGTATGCTAGAATGGGGTAATGTCCAACATAAGATGCATAGCTATCTCGCTGAATGTTTACTGCCCACTCACTGTACACACCAACATCTGAATTTAGACATCAAAACTAATATGCAAAGCAATATAATAAGATCAACACTCAAGAAGGAATACAAAACTAACAATCTATTTAAGTCCGCATGCCCAGTTCCCACATATTTCGCCTGAAGGTGCTCAAGCTGGGAATTTATGTTAAATCTATCACTGGCCTGCATCCAAATCAAAAACCAACATTAGCGCCTCGTGTCCATCTAAACCAACCTCCAGCGAGCAGTGACAGGAATCCACAATCAATCTCAAATTTCAAAGATGGATTACCGATTAAAAGGTCTGACATCCACTTATTACACTAACCAACTCAATAGTAATTCAAGACTCAACATAATATCGTTACTAGAAACAAACAAACCCCAAATAAAAAAGTAGATCTTTTTTCCTTCGTGAGAGTGATTCCCAGTGAGAAAGTAGTAGAAAATTCCTTATCTCCCATAAATTAAGGATTCAGGAATATCGCAACAGAGAAGGCCTCCGATGAACAAAACGAAAAGGTTGAGTAATACGAACAGGATCAGGAAGTGAATTTAGAAAATCATCTCCTAAGGCTTGAATCAGCGGAAATAGAAACGAAAGAAACAAATTGGACTCAGTCGCCGGGCTGTCTAATTACTGCCCAACTAAATCGAAACACAACCTAAAATTCGGAATAAAGAAGTATGATAGACAATAAATACGATGTTCCAAGTGTAGTCAGTACCTGCATGTTCGCTCGCGAATTGCAATAGAAGCAACGAGGCAGAGAATATGAATTTCCCTCTCGAACGGCTGCAGCAATTTAGGTCTTTATAAACCATCGAAGGCCAAAAGAACGCCCACTTCACTTTCTAAAATATATTATATTTTTTTTTAATATATCTCTATTTTGAAAATATATATTATAATAAAAATTATTATTATTTTCCAAGTAAAATAAAAATTTGAAACTTGTTTTTGCATTAATCTAGAACTAAATATATCAATGAAATCTCCCACCTCTGTTACCAGTAATCTCCACAGGAACACATTCCGTTCTTGAAATGGTGAAATCGACTGTTATCCCTCACAACAATCTCCCTCCCAACTATCTTGGATATGAACTTGGTTGCTGTGTGACAGTCGGTACACACGCGGAGGTTCTTTGTGACACGAATTGTCGTCCCGGCGGGCGTGTTGATGATACCGAACACAATGGCAAGCCTCTCACTATGGCGGCAAAGCAAGTATTTCTTTTGCTCCTCTTCCACATCATGATGAACCTCGCTTGTATCTGCCTCATAACCCTCCTTTTTCATCAGCTCCATTAGGACTTCCATGGCTTCTCTTACTTCCTCATAACATGGATGGGATTCATCTCCAGCCATGAAAGCATGTACTTTGTTTTTAACTTCAATCCAGCTGCAGGCTGGTGTCTTTCTAATGCCTGTGCGCCTCAATGAGGCTCTCCATTTTGCGGCCTCTTTCCATCTCCTTGCACCAGAATATATGTTTGCTAGTAATACATAAGCTCCCGTGTTCTCTGGATCGACTTCGAAAATTCTATTAGCAACCTTTTCGGCCATGTCGACGTTTTTGTGGACTCGACAAGCAGACAACAATGTCGACCATATACTCCCAGTTGGTCCCATATGCATCCCACAGATAAAGTCATAAGCTTCCTCCAGCCTTCCAGCTCGTCCAAGAAGGTCTGAAACAGCTGCATAATGTTCCACTCCTGGAGCAATCCCGAAATCTTGTGTCATGCTATTGAAGTACTTCCAAGCTTCATCAACTAATCCAGCATGGCTACAAGCAGTTAATACAGACATGAAGGCCACATAATTTGGCTTTATTCCTTCTGTTTCCATTTGTTCAAATAAGTCAATAGCATCAAGAGCATGCCCGTGCAAAGCATATCCCATAATCATGGCAGTCCATGATACCATGTCTCGTAATCTCATCCTGTCATAAATCTGCCTGGCCGTTCTAATGTTACCGCATTTTGCATACATGTCGATTAGCGAACTTGCAATGAATATGTTGTCATCGAAGCCATTCCTTATGATGTATCCATGGAGCTGCTTACCCAGATGCAATGTTGTCAAGTGTGCGCAAGCCGGCATAATACTTGAGAAGGAATAGCTCTTGGGCTTGATTTTAGCCATCAACATTTGGTGGAAAAATCTCAGACCTTCATCAAATAGACCATTTTGCACACACCCTGCAATGATAGAGTTCCATGAAATCCCATCACGCTTAGTCAAGAGACTAAATACCCGACACGAATCCGATACTCGTGTGCACTTCGCATACATATCAATTAAGCTGCTTGCAACATATCCATCTGCATCAAAACCCTGTCTTATGGCCCATCCATGAATCTCTTTTCCTCTACTGATATCTGCATATTCTGCAACAAGTGGAAGCACACTAGAAAGAGTGAAGGAATCAGGCTTCAAATTAGCATCACCCATCGCTCTAACCATCGTTAAGGTTTCTTCATACAGACCATTCCTAGCATTTCCTGCAATTACTGTGTTCCATGAGACAAGATCCCTTTCGGGCATCATCTCAAAGATTTTTCTCACGGTATCCTCACTTTGGCGTCCTTTTGAATGAGAAATATCCTTGATTTGTGGCCCAAGATTGCAGGCTTCCAAGTCCCTAAATTTCTTGCTGTGTTTGCAGTCTGTTTCAACAATGTGTGTTTCAAACTCCCTTCTTCCACAAGAAACATCATAATGAAATGCTTCAGTGTCACTCCCCACACTACCAACTAACGCAGAGGAAGTTCTACCAGTCAGTGTTCTTTCAGTCATTTCGTCGAACACCTCGCCCGTACCAAGTCTCTGCCTCCCAGTCTCCCGCAGAAATCGCAGTTTCGAATACATATTCATCAACGCATTACCAGTATACAAATCAAAATCCAAGCCTACCCTTAAGATGTACCCATGAACGGACTCCCCCAAACGCAAATCCATAAGCAATGCACAAGATTTTAGAACAGAAGGGAAGACATTGTGATCCGGGTATAGCCCAGAGGCCAGCATTCCAATAAAAGAAGCCAAGGACTGATGAGGAAGGCCATGAGAAGTGTAGCAACGGATGATAGATTTCCAGGCGAGAGGCGGAGGGAAGTGAAGGGTGTTGAAAAGACGGAGTGAATCATCGAGAAGATTAATGTGGGAGTAGAGGGATAGAACAAGCGAAAGATTGGGAAGAGATAAAGCTTGAAATTTGAGCACCTGGGCATGGAGTTGTTGAGCCTGTGATCTGGATTTGATGGCACTGGGATTCTTAAGGAGAGATTTTACCAGAGCTTCAGTTGAAGTCCTCATACGTTACCGACGTTGTATAGCGACCTGAGCTTCAGTCGGCATCTGTGCTTGTTCTCGCTGAAACACACACCATTCAACTATATTATTCAAACTACGGACAACCTCACTACTTTACGTATACATTGAGAGATTCCATTAATCCCAACTTTAATTTTAAATAAATGCTTAAAACCTTCAAACTATCTTAAAATGTGCCTAAGTCACCATTTGTCTCTCAACCCACTTATACAGTGCTTCTTAAATTGAACTTAAACACGGCTTAAACGCCATTCCAGGCCAAAATGTAGCTCAATGCGCCATAAAGTCTCTAGCTTTCACTCCTTCTCGAACCTATAAAGTAACAAAAACCATCGAAAAGAGCTTAAAGTGGACTTTAAGATGTGTAAGCCTACCATTGAAACATAGTCCAATAGGGAAAAATGATAGTAAATAAACCAGTGGTGGAGATTAAAAAGTTGTAGCACGACCCAAAGATGTTGTAGAGATATTAGCTGGGTCGGTGTTGCATATTGCATTTAATCCAAAGGTAAAATATTTTTCTTTTTTAAAATTTAACCATTATTATCACCCTACTATTAAAATAAATTACCCAATAATTTGATTATATTAATATTATATTAGTAGCATCTCCATAGTATTAATGGGTAGGTAAATGTGTCCTCCATAATTAATATTCATGAATTACCAGATTTTTTTTTTTTTTCTAGAATGTAAATTACATAAATTTTGAAAGAGAGAGAAAAAAAATTGAGTTCCAAGCAACAACTATTTTGTAATAAAATCAAAATGAATAAATATTGGAAGAGAAGTCTTTGGCTGCCATATAAGACCACAATTTTGAATTATTTATTTATTTATTTATTAATACTTTAATACTTTAATTTGATGAAAAACCATATCAGGAGATCTCCATGAATCATGGGAACCCCATCCGACCGAGTCTTCCACTACAAAATTAATTAAATAATAAATACGATAAGTCAAATTTTGCCTTTTCTTTTTCTTTTTTCAACAAAATTTTCCTTTTCACACACTAAAAGATTTACAAAATTCCATGTGAACGGTATCATATTTCAATAAATAAATAAATAAATAAATAGTAAATTTCTCGCATCTAAAGCAATCACAAATATATTCACAAAGTCTAATAATTTATAACATGCAAATTAGGAATTAATCACCCAAATAAAATGTACTTATCCTATAATTATACATTTTTTTTGCCTTGCTTATATTTTCAAAAAAATATATTATTATTTTTAAAATACTTAAAAAATATCGCACGTCTTACAAATACACAAGAATTTCAAGCATTCTTAAAATTGAGTATTTGATTAATATTTTTCCCCGTTTAATTATATAAACTCTTTTAATCTAGTTTTTTAGATTGACTTAAATATTTTTTTTAAAATTTAAGCTAAAACATGATTTTAAAAAAATTAATTAATAATTCAGAAGGAATATTAATCATTCCAAATGAGAGTGGGAGGTTGGATTTTGCATGCGCATTGAAAATGGTAAGTTTTTATTATTTTTCTTTTTTTTTTATAAAGGTAACTTAAATCCAATTTAATAAATGTTGAAAATCACTTACTAAATTACTTTATTAAAATTCGCACAAAATTAACAAGATATTACATAATTTTTTTTATAAAAATAAAAACTTAGGTATTAGGTGTTTTAATCTACATTTTTTAAAATAATTGTTGTAATTAAAAACATTTAATTGTATAATTAAACATTGATTAGGTATTATCCCTTCATGAATCAAAAGTCCAAAGTCTAATAATTACAATCATTAGAGCTCAACTATGTGAGAATTATTATTATATAACCCAACAAATGATATTGCGACTTAAATTTTCAAATGTGCGCAATAAAAAAAAATTAATAAAAAATAAGATTATCCATAAATAAATAAAACCACGTAATGAATGACAAACAGTGAAGTCAGGTTGAATATACCCTTTGATGCATTTACAAATATTAATATATATATATATAATTAATTAATTAATTATGAAAATAATAATAAAATAAAAAACCATATAACCCCCCCCCCCCCCCCCCCCCCCCCCCCCCCCCCCCCCCCCCCCCCCCCCCCCCCCCCCCCCCCCCCCCCCCCCCCCCCCCCCCCCCCCCCCCCCCCCCCCCCCCCCCCCCCCCCCCCCCCCCCCCCCCCCCC
>NW_019268557.1:840603-852136 GCF_002738365.1 Cucurbita moschata | reverse complement strand
CCCCCCCCCCCCCCCCCCCCCCCACGTGCTATTAATTTAGCTTTAGGCCTACCCCACAGTTGAAAACCCAAACACACTTTATTACTTTTAGTTACACCAATTAGTGTTTTAAAGAGTTAAATGCTTTGAATCATTCAATGAATCAAAATTTATTATTAATTTTAATATTTTATAACGATAAGTAACCGGTCTAAACCCACTGTTAGTAGATATTGTCAGTCAGGCTCATTTCTATTACACTGTATCTTTAGTATCTATTCATTTCAATTATGATTTTATTCAAAAATATAAAACGTTAGTATGTAATAAAAGACAGATTGATTAGTACTTATAATAAGGTAATATGATCTGTCCAGGAACTAAATTAAGGATGATTTATTGGGTGTAAAAATGGAATTATTGCATAATCTTATCAGATCTAACGCGACTAAGTGACTAAGGTAGTGAATCCAATGGGGTAAAAATTGAGTAGAAACTTGGAAGTGACCCCAAGTTTGATCCTAGAAAAAAGATGCATTCACATTTGTCTGTATGTCCGGCGGGTTGTTGAGGCAGCGTTCAATGATGGATATCAATTCCTCTCTCTTTGGGTTCTATAAATTGCACATGTTCATCTGGGTTTTGCCACAATTCTGTAAGTCTTAGCACAATCTGGAGCTGTCTTGTCTCTTTTCTTCCCCTCTTCTCTGCTTGCTTCTTCCTCTATTCGATCATATCCATGGCTGAGGTTTCTGGATCAACCAATGGACACCATGCTGTTTCTTTCAACATCAAAGATGAATCCACTGCCGTCACCAGCAGACAAGAAGCCGACTGGATCTCTGTTCCTTTCATTCAAAAGGTCTTTCCCTTGATTCTCTCTCAGATTACGCCAAAACCCATCTCACTCCTTTGATTTGTGATTCAATGGCTGAGATTTTTTTGTTTCTGGTGTGGAAATAGTTGATTGCAGAGATTGTGGGGACGTATTTCTTGATATTTGCCGGCGGGGCGTCGGTGGTTGTGAATTTGAGCAAAGACAAAGTCATCACTTTCCCAGGGATTGCAATTGTTTGGGGCTTGGCGGTAATGGTGATGGTTTATTCCGTTGGGCATATCTCTGGCGCTCATTTTAACCCTGCTGTCACCATAGCCTTTGCCACTACCAAGCGATTTCCATGGAAACAGGTAAGCTCGATCATGATTTGGTTTGGTAAAATTCTTGAACCCCACGATACAATTAACCTCTAAAACAAGAAAAGCCCAAGCCTTTTCCATTTTGGGTGAGAAATTCTTGTGCTTGTTACAAATCCCCTGCTCTCCAAAGCTGATTCCAAAACAATTGGACTTTGTTGCAGGTGCCAGCTTATGTGATAGCTCAAGTTCTTGGATCAACATTGGCAAGTGGGACACTGAGGCTAATATTCAACGGAGAACAAGACCATTTTTCAGGGACTCTCCCAAGTGACTCGTATTTGCAGACCTTTGTGATTGAATTCATAATCACATTTTACCTCATGTTCGTGGTGTCTGGTGTTGCCACTGACAATAGAGCCGTTAGTTCATCTTCTCTTTATGATTTACTCCAATTCCCAACTCTAAACTTCACTATAATTTGGTTTACTCATCCTTCCACAGATTGGTGAACTTGCTGGACTTGCTGTTGGCGCCACAGTGCTCCTCAACGTGATGTTTTCAGGGTATTGAATCTTAATATCATCTTCAAACCCATATCCTTAGGCTTCCATATCTAATTTAAGATGCGGTTTTTCAGGCCAATAACAGGAGCGTCCATGAATCCAGCAAGAAGCTTGGGGCCTGCTATAGTATCAAGGCAGTTCAAGGGGTTATGGATATACATGGTAGCTCCCACGTTTGGTGCAATTGCGGGTGCTCTGGTCTACAATACCATCAGGTTTACAGACAAGCCTCTACGAGAGATCACTAAAAGTGCGTCTTTCCTCAAAGGACAAGGGCGCAATGGTTCGTCTTGAGGGGCTTTTGCCTTATATATAACAGCAAAACGCCATTTTTCTTGCTTTCTTTCTTGTATTTCAAAGTATATGCAGATATAGAGCGAAAGGAGAGAAATTTGGGTGTTTTAGTTTTAGTTTTAGCTTTAGTTTATCCAAAGACATGGATATGAAGTAGATTGATGTCGGGACTCGCGAGGAAAACTAAGAATATCCCACATTTGAATAACACCGAACTTTTATGGCTGCATGAATGTTCACATGAACCCTGTCCTCCTCCATCTTTTTACTGTGGAGAGAGAGAGTTTGTAACAAAACAAAACAAAACTTCCTCGTACTTAACAAACAGGATGTCTGCACAACTCCCTCCCTCCCTCCGTCGGTGTAGAAACCTCTTGTAACAAACACGTTTAAAATTATGAGTTTGACGATCATAAGTATCGAATCAAAGCGGACAATTTCTATTAATAGTGAGCTTGAACCATTACCTAAAGATCAGATGGTGTGATAGTAAGAATGTTGACCCTCAAATGAGGTAGATTGTGAGATGTCATTAGTTGTAGAGGGAATGAGTGTGAAAACCTCTCCCTAATATATGTATTTTAAAATCGTGAAGTGGATGACAATCAATCGGGTTTATGCATCAGCAACCAAACATTTGGATAAGTGGGGGCTGTTCTAATCTAATCTTGTACCGAGATGTGGTTGCTGGTGGAGCTTGCATCAGCAGATCCATCCCATATTCCAGGAAGGCTTCTCGGACTAAAACAGAGCAGCGTAAAAAGCAACAGCATCATAAACGATACCATGCTAACCCATACATAGATAATCTTCCTCCACCACCATACAATCCTTTTAAACGGGGGAAGCTCGAATTCAATGAATATGGATGCATCATATATTTCGGGTATGCCAGCACCACGATCATTGAACTCTGCTCGCTGTTCAATTGTAACCCTTAGACAGGCAGTCGGTATATCTCCTTGGGTGAAACCTTTAAGCTCAAGGTTCAGAGTCTGTGACTCTGATACATACCCAATAACAAGAGGCGCAAGCTTCAGGATAGTCAGCAAAAGGCGAAGGGGTTCACTTTTAAACTGTAACATGCATGGATGCCTCGAGGTTGCAAGAATGTCACCGCTAGCAGAAAGAGAGTCAACTCTTACCTGGAAGACCCCAAGATTTCGATTGTATTCAGACTCTGGCAATGTTAGTGAGACAATGACATGAAATTGATGATGCAGGGGAACAGCCCGCAACTGGGTCTTCCCGGTAGGCTGTGGAGAATGATTTGAATCAGGCAAGATTGGCACAAGAGCCTCGGGGCTGTGTTTGGTGTAGTCGAAGTTTATTACTTCTTTGATCTTCACAGGCTCCTGAACTATGAACCTCATAAGAAACGCACTAAATATAAGAGCGGAAACCAAGAGGGCACATAAAATGATATAAACAGAGGCCGACCATATCAAACCCCACGCAAAGCGGTGTCCAACCTTCCAAAGATACTTGCAATCCTCAACTCGTGCAGATACCGCTGGACCGACCATGGCAATTACAACTTCCCAAACCCCCAACAACTTTCTTATGACATACGATACGCCCAATTCGCCGTCCGAGTTAATCTCCGCGGTAGTCATGGTCGACACCTCTGTATTCTCTTCGTTACTGCGGCGAGCAGAGGTCCGACGGCGTAATGAATTGACGGCGGAGGGGGCATTCTCAGACGAGAGTTCGGGCACCGGTGAAGCGGACAATTGAGGTTGATCGGTGAGCGAACAATGCTCCGGTGGGAAATGGTGTTCGTTAAGTTTGTTGTGGTGGGATTCCATTGGCCAGATGGAGCACCCAACTGCGCAATCTAAAACCAGGGCAGGGGATTTCTTACAATCTTATGTTCTACACGTTTATGATCAATTATATTAGTTTATGTCACCTAATTAAGTAATTTAAATATGTATACGTAATAAGAGTAGTAAGACTGTGTTACAATTAATTAAAATAATAATGCAATTACATAATTAGTTAGCTTAAATTAATAAAAAAATATGCTCTATATAAAATTTCAAAAAGTTTTAATAATAAAAAAATTTTAATAATACCCTTAAAAGTAATTTTAATTTTAGATAGAAACCATTAGTTTTTTTTTTTTTAAAAAATACTCTTCAACTTTAAAAGTCTGGAGATAATCTATGAGGTGTCGTTTGACATTTTCGTTCATATATTGTGTAAAATTTTTTCTAATTTTTTTATAAAGATAAAATATGTTAATGTTACTTTTAAAAATTTTATACTCAACATAATATTTTTAAAATTTTTAAAAGAGTTAAATGATATTAAAAATATTTTAAAAATTAAAAAATATTTTAATACTATCAAAAGTTCAAGAATATTTTAAAAATAAAATACTATTGTTTGACTCGATGTAAATTTTATATTATTTTAATTTTTAAAAATTTATGAGTATTTTTGAAATAATAAATATAGAGTGTAAAGAAAATATTAAATAAAGGAAATTAGTTGTACGTTATAATTAATTTTTAAGAATTATTGGTTAATAATCAAACATGCTGAAATTATTTCAATGAATAATTTATAATAGAGAATTTCCTTTCTTTTTTAATATAATTATAGTTAATGACGTGATTAAAATATTCATAAAATCAATTTATCAATTATTTATAATTATCTTTATCAAGTTATTAAGTCATACTTCACCATTATATAAAAGCTTTGGTAATTTGAGCATTAATAAAAGATAATTAAGACATGATAATTATTTGAATTTGAATTTTAAAAAAAAAATGTATTTATGATTAAGAAATTTGAAGGGTTAAAGACAAAAATTAGAATGGTCGGGGAAATAAAAATGAAGCTATCCCGTTTCTTCTCCGGTTGCTGTTGCTTCCAATGTTCTCAATTCTGCTGCTCTAATGGCCACAACTCACAAAACCCAGGTTTTGTTTATTTGAAACTGACCCACTTCTTACCTTTTCTAAATATGGACGCTTTGACCACTACTCTTTGCAGGTCTATCGAAGCTTTAGGGCGTGGTTTTGATGTCACCGCCGATATTCGTCTTCTTTACTGCAAGGGAACACCAGGGTCGAGGCTGGTTCACCTCAATGATACTCACACCAGGGATCTTCTTCTCTCTGATGGGCTTGTGGTTCCCAATGTGCCTGATGATGTTCAGTGTTCTTCAGAATCCAGGGTAACCGAAAACGTCCCTGTATGCAGCTTCCACAAGGTGAATTCCCAGCTGTTCTTTCAATTGGGCCTTGTTTCTTTTTGCTTATGATTGACCCCTTTTGCCCCTTCTTGAACTTCCCTTCCTGAATGCTTGTTGATTCAAATGTCAGTTGAGTTTAAATCGGTAGGGCATGGGCTCCTGAACAAACTAACCTGCAAAGGAAAGAGCCCTTTTGTCCATCACTTCAATTCAGCTTGATGGGTCCGAAGCTTCACATTAGCCCGATCAGGTGTTCGCCATCTCCATTATTCTACTGGCTTCAAAATGAGTGTGACCTTGTTAAATCTAATGGTTCTGCTGATGAAGTAGATCACAGTTGGCCGTAAACCTGTAACTGGTCTTAGGCTCAACCTTGAAGGCAGCAAGCAGAATCGACTTGCTATCCATCTCCAACATCTGGTGTCTCTGCCAAAAATTCTCCAAACCCATTGCGACTCACATGTTGCCATAGGTGCCCTTAAATGGCATGGCCCTGAGGAGCAGGACAGCAGGTGGTTTGAACCCATCAAGTGGAAGAACTTCTCACATGTAAGCACAGCGCCCATAGAGTATACAGAAGCCAACATTGGAGACTTGTCTGGTGTTCATATCGTAACTGGAGCGCAGCTCGGTGTTTGGGACTTCGGTGCCAAAAATGTACTATATTTAAAACCTCTCTTCTCGAAGGTACCTGGCTGCACGATTCGGCAATCAGTCTGGGATCATAGCCCTTCCACCCCTGCTACTCCAATGAGATCTGATGGTGCCTCATCATCTTCCAAAACAAGAACTTCCCAAGATAATAAAAAGGAAGACAGTTCAGCCAATGCTGGAAAACTTGCAAAAGTTGTAG
Source organism: Cucurbita moschata (assembly GCF_002738365.1). Lineage (NCBI taxonomy): Eukaryota > Viridiplantae > Streptophyta > Magnoliopsida > Cucurbitales > Cucurbitaceae > Cucurbita > Cucurbita moschata. The sequence continues at coordinate 846,102 of NW_019268557.1, read as the reverse complement.
ACTTGACTGAAATGTCCAAGGGACCACAGGATATTCCAGGTCATTGGTTGGTTACAGGGGCTAAGCTCGGGGTCGACAAGGGAAGGATAGTTTTGCGCATCAAGTACTTGTTGCTAAACTACTGATTGGTCCTTGGTCGGGTATCCCTTCTTCAAACTATAAACAAAAGTGGAGCATTTTTTTGCATAGAATTCATGTGTTCTTTTCTCTCTCGTCCTACATTGTACATCTTTTTAGCTTTATAGCCATTTTTTCATGTTGATTGTCAGAAACATTTAGTTATAGCCATGTTCTTGTTGTATTTATCACAGTTGTTGTTCTTGTTAGACAACAAGGGCTTTGCTGCTAAATGATAATTACAGATAGGACTAGGACCATCCCTTTTCATTTTTGGTCCCTTCAAAAGAAAATGTTTTGTTAAATTCCTGCCTATCCACTAAATAATATCCCACCCATTTTAGGTCGATGCTCAGAATAAAATGTCTAAGTATAAAGTTTATTGGATGTACATGAATAATAGACTAGATGCTTTTGAATAAAATGTGTAACACAAGTGTTTATTTATGTCCACGAGTATAAAGAAAGCACTAAGATGACTTATTGCTTGGTCCCAATCTTTCAAATTGTCATTCGGGCCAACCAGAATTTATCCCCCTTTTCCTAATTCTAATATTCATTTCTATCTATATTTTCTTACCCGATGCTTTAGATACAGGACGAAACCATGATTTGTTCTCTCATACGTTCATCGGCATAAGCACATTGTATTAGCTCCTCCAATAATTTCTAGATTTGGATAAATAAAACTTTCAACCATGTCACGTCTCTAATTGAGTGATTAACATTAATATAATAAATGATTAAGATACTCATAGTGTATACAAACTTTTTAAACAAAATCAACTTTTCTGTGAGACTATATCCTATGGAAAAAAAGTTCACCACATATTTCTATGAATGGAATAACTCACTATCACAACACAACTGTAAGGATTCTCTAAGGTCGATAACTGATATAATAGTGAAGCAGAGGCATGCAGTTATGAACACGCTATCAGAGGTCACACTAGTCTTACCAAGCAACAAGAAACCGAAAGCTATCAGTTCATGACAGCAATGGAGGATCCTGGCCAGTTCCAATAGTATGTTTGATGTTCTTCATTTGAGCTCCAATTAAGTTCCAATCAAGGAGGTTAGGTCCTTCAGCTGATCTCGTGAGTTGCGAGGTTTATCTGCTAGTTCATTTCTATGGAGGAGATGCTTGAGGTAGTTGAAGGAAAAGTGGACTGGAAGGGAAGATCAGCTTTCAAACAAAAACATGGAGGAACTAAATCTTCTTTGCTCGCACTAGGTACGAAATCATTTGCTCATCAATGTTTTTAGATGTAGTGAGCCAAAGTGTAACAGCCCAAGGCCAACACTAGCCGCATATATTGTCTTCTTTGAGCTTTCCCTTTCAGGCTCCCCTCAAAGTTTTAAAACGCATCTATTAAAAAGAGGTTTTTACACCCTTTTAAAAGAATGTTTCGTTCCTCTCTCCAATCGAGATAGGATCTCACAGAGATAGAACGCGCTCTTTAGCAGACTACATAACCACATGCACCCTTGTATGCTCATTGTAATCACAACACAGTTTCTTGTTTACCTTTTGGGTTTTTTGTTGCAGTGACATATGGTTTCGATCAAATGGCAAACTTCGCGCTTGCAGTGAACTTGACTACGTATTTCAATACTGTGATGCACTTGGAACTAGCGGATGCGGCCAACCAACTGACGAATTACATGGGAACATGTTACATTCTCTCTATTCCAATGGCTGTTCTCGCAGACACATGCTTGGGCAGAGTCAAAACTGTCATCATTTCTGGCTGTCTTGAGTTTCTGGTCAGCCCAACTTTAGTGGCTTTACTTTGCTGCCCCTACCGATTCCCATATGCTAAACACTGTTACTGTTATTTTAGGCGCTAATATTGCTCATGATACAAGCTCACTACCCGAAGCTCAAGCCACCACTTTGCAATATATTTGATAAACAATCCCACTGCGAGACAGTTGGAGGAGGAAATGCTGCCCTCCTCTATGTTCCTCTATATGCATTAGCTATTGGGAATGCAGGCATTAAGGCTGCATTACCACCGCATGGAGCTGATCAATTTGATGAAAAAGACCCCAAAGAGGCGATGCAAATATCCAGCTTCTTCAATCAACTGTTGCTAGGATCGTCCCTCGGTATAGCTGCTAGTTTAACTCTTGTTGTGTGGATCCAAGACAACAAAGGTTGGGACTGGGGTTTCGGGGTATCTTCTGCAGCCATCTTGTTCGGTATAGTCATGTTTGTTGCCGGATTGCCACTGTACAGAATGCACATTATTTCTGGGTCTAATGCAATCGTCCAAGTTTTACAGGTATGTCCGTGAGACAAGCAAAATACAGAGTTGGAGGCAAATATATTGTTACTTCTGTCCAAATAAATGTTGTTTTTAGGTCTATGTTGCAGCCACTCGTAATAGAAATCTTGTCCTTCCCGAAGACCCTGCAGATCTTTATGAGATTGAAAGGGACAAAGAGGCTGTTATGGAAGAAGACTTTCTGCCTCATAGAAACATTTGCAGGTTTTGTACATGAAACTCTGTTTAAACTTTCTAGTTTGACAGCCCCATAAGCATTGAATACCATGATAACTCGAATATACAGGTTTCTAGACAAAGCGGCAATTCAACAAACACCTTGTAGGCAAGTTGAAACTCCCGAAGCTTCAAGCCCTTGGAAACTATGCACAGTGACCCAAGTAGAGAATGCCAAAGTAATTCTCAGCATGATACCAATTTTCTGTTGCACAGTGAATATGAGCCTCTGCTTTGCCCAGCTCCAAACCTTCTCCATCCAACAGGGCCTCACCATGGACACAAAACTCACACCCTCCTTCAAAATCCCCCCGGCGTCACTCACCATCATCCCAGTCTTCTTTCTCATCATCATGGCGCCAATCTACGACAAGATTCTTGTCCCCTTTGCTCGAAAATTCACAGGCATCCCCACAGGAATCACCCCCTTGCAACGAGTAGGTGTTGGATTGGTTCTGTCCATCATCTCCATGGCCGTCGCGGCACTAGTGGAAGTGAAGCGTAAAGGCGTTGCGAGAGACCACAACATGTTGGATGCAACCCCTGTTTTGCAGCCATTGCCAATCAGCACGTTCTGGCTATCATTTCAATTCTTCATATTCGGAATCGCAGATCTCTTTGCATACGTAGGGCTTCTCGATTTCTTCTACTCCGAGGCGCCAAAAGCCCTAAAATCTGTCTCCACTTGCTTCCTTTGGAGTTCGATGGGCATGGGATACTTCTTGAGCACCATAATTGTGAAGGTTGTGAACAGTGCTACGAAAGGGATTACGAAAAATGGAGGTTGGCTGATTGGAAACAACATTAATCGGAACCATTTGAATCTCTTCTACTGGCTGCTTTCAATCTTGAGCTTCATCAACTTCTTTATCTATATATTTGCTACCCAGAAATACAATTACAGAAACCATAAACCAGCCATCTCCGCCATTGATGACAGTAGGTAGGGAGCCATGAGAGAAAAAAAGAAACTAAATTATGCTTAGAATTGAAAACTTTCAAGAACTATGGATCATAAATAATGTGTGTTAAATTTGTACAATTTCTACCTTCTATGGCTGATGGTTTATTTTAGCTACTACATTCAGCATCAAATATGCGCATATTCTTGTAATAAACTTAGATTCCCAACTCCGTTTGCATTGCCGGTGGGATAGGTTCAAGTTGCCGCCCTACTGAGCCCACGTGGCCCGATAGTCTATAACCCACGACATGTCGTCATGAAAACCTACCCAAATCTCTCACAACAGTTCAGTCAACGAACTTCAATACTCCATTTTATTTCCGTCTTCTTCTCTTCTCCGCTTCAATGGCGAACCCAGAATCCACCCCTATCCAACCCTCTGAAGGGGAGAAGAACGTGTATTCGGTCTGGGCTCTTCCTCCAGAAGATGTTATGGCCAGAATCAGGACTCTCATGAACAGCCTCAGATCCGAGTTCGGCGGGCCCCAATTCGAGCCACATATCACTGTCGTTGGGGCTATTCGTCTCACCCTTGACGATGCCCTCAACAAATTCCGCTCGGCTTGCGAGGGGCTTAAGGCTTATCAAGCCACCGTCGATTGTGTATCTACCGGAACCTTCTTCTACCAGTGTGTTTTTCTCCTTATTCATCCTACCACTCAGGTTCTTCCCTCTGTTCTTTATTTTACCTCCTTTTCTCTGTTTGATCGTTCTCTCACTCCCCCTTTTCTTCTTCTCAGGTGGTGGAGACTAGTTCACATTGCTGTGGACATTTTGGTTACAAGAATACCCGTAAGATCCAGTTCTCTTGCGTTAATTTCTTGTTTTTTCCATTTTTTTTTTCAAAAGATATCTTATCCATAGGTTGTTGATTGTTAAATTGAATCATGAATCACATTCAAAATGGTAAACTTAGCTCTGTTTTTCCCTTCCCTCAGATTGTTATGAACATACAGTAGACTTTGATATCTCTGGGTCAGCGTATGTGTTTCTAGACTAAGATTACAGGATGAACATTCGGATTTTACGTATTGGGTATTAGAAAACTCTTAGGATTTGGTAAATCAATGGGTCAAGCTAGGCCTTGGAAAAGAAGTTTTGATAAACTTGTTGGTATTATCCATCTTGTTGGTGCTACTGATGCCAATTATCTGCAAAATTGTCTCGTAAGCAGTCCAAGTAGTTGAGCTAAATTTCTTCTTTACAATCAAATGACAATAGAAACGGATTAGCCATATGAAAGTAAATGCAAGCCTGTTGTCAAATTCAAGACGATTAAGCAATGAATCAAAGAACTATGCTCGTTTCGGTACAAGATAACGAGGATGCTTCTCGAATCTCAACTAATAATATGAATGTCATGTCTGTATCAGCTTACATGCCGCATTTGAGCCTACTGTATGCCAACATATCAGATGAACAAAAGAAGCAGGCAAAAGAACTAGCAGAGAAGCTGGACGAAGCCATTAATGGCCTGAGCTTCCCCATCACTCGTCTTGCACTATACAAAACAGACACTGGAGATGAAACTCTGAAGTCCTGGGAGAAAATTGCAGAACAGGATCTTCCTTCAAGTTAATAAGCTTCTGTTTATATCTATACACCCCATGAACACTGTTCTTTTGGACAATGTCTGTACTCCTCTGTACTTGTTAACTGGTAAAAATAAATAAATGTCAGCTGAAGGCATTACTATTTTATTCTTGTAAAAGAGAATTAATTTATTATCTAATATAAATTATAGACAAATTTAAATTTTGATTGTGTCTTCAATAAATTGATGAATTGATTTTGAAAGTTGACTAAACTTGTAATATAAAATTTTGATCTTTTTTTAGATCAACTTGCGCAAGTGGATTTTTTTTTTTTTTTTTTTTTTTTTTTTTTTTTTTTTTTTTTTTTTTTTTTTTT
>NW_019268557.1:814357-839577 GCF_002738365.1 Cucurbita moschata | reverse complement strand
TTTTTTTTTTTTTTTTTTTTTTTTTTTTTTTTTTTTTTTTTTTTTTTTTTGGTGGTGTGTGCAGATCTATTGAAAACCTCAAGCCAGGTTGAATGGCGTTGTAAGTCAATTGCCGAAGTTTTACTCCAATCAATCGCCATTGCTCAAATAACGAGCCCTGCTCCACGGCGACATTCTTTCTATCCACGCGGGAACTTCTTGTCGTCCCTCGTTGTCATCATCATCCCCAGGCCCACCTTCCCAGTCCACTGTCCTTAAAATCTTCCTACCTTTTCTCATTAATTGTTGTCCCGTCCCTCTCTCTCGAAAAGAAAAATAAGCAAATTGCCTTCCGGATCGGCTTCCAAAATTCCCTTTGAAGCTTTTCCAGATCCAGCAATCCAACTGGGGTGTTGGATTTTTTATATAGCAGGGTTTAAGCTCCTCCTTCTCTTTCAAATCCAATCTACATTCCTCCGATTTAGACAGATACTTATTTCATTCTTCTGGGTTTGATTTTTATATTCCCTGTGATATTTGAGGCAATGAAGAGTCCGGTGAGGTTTAAGTTGGGGAAACAGTCGTCCCTGGCGCCGGATGGGCATCTCGAAGATTTGGAGGAGCTGGTCAAGCAGCACCAAACTGAGGAGGGGATAGATTCGAGGGTGAGGTTGATGTATTTGGCCAATGAAGGTGATTTGGAAGGGATTAATGAACTGTTGGATTCGGGAGTCGATGTCAATTTCCATGATATCGATAACCGGACGGCTCTGCATATTGCTGCTTGCCAGGGATTCGCCGACGTCGTCGCTTTGTTGCTCGAACGTGGCGCTGAAGTTGACTCCAAAGATCGCTGGGGGAGCACGGTAATGATCACATTGCTCTCTCCTCATTTTCCATTACTAGTATCTTCGAAATCTTCCTCTTCTCTCTCTCTCTCTCTCTCTCTCTCTCTCCCCTGCTCTAAATTTAGCAATGTGTAAAAGACTGAAAGGAAGAGTAGTTTTCACTCCAGCCCATCTCCAATTCCACTCCCAAATTCGGCCCATTATGCCGTTTGGATCGGAGTTCATACAACATTCTAATCGTAATGGACTGTGTAAAATCCGTTGCTGGGAAAGTTGGGGCATGAGGGAAGATGATATAAGACGATCTCTGTTACGTGATTATGTTGCAGTCTTCCTTTTCTGATACAATACATCGTGAAATTTTGAAAATATTTGTGTAAAATACGTACAATCTTGAATTGTCTAGTGTCTGCTTAACAGCCTCTTAGGGATGCCGTGCATTACAAGAACCACGATGTGATCAAACTTCTGGAGAAGCATGGTGCAAAGCCTCCGGTATGATCGTAATTTCATAACTCTGCATTTACACTTCGGTGGATTCTGATTCATGGGAGAGGTATTGTTTAATACAGGTGGCTCCCATGCTCGTCAAGAATGCCCGTGAAGTGCCAGATTATGAAATTGATCCTAAGGAGCTTGATTTTACTAACAGTGTGAACATTACCAAGGTAAAATTGTGTTGAAGTGCGTGTTTACATGTTTGATTTGCCTAATTCGTTTTTTGTAATTTGTTCGTTACAGTTGCTTGAGACTTTGAGTTATCTTTGACTGTTACAATAACTAGGTTCTATTATTTCCATTTTCTGCCTTCAAACTCTTAGTCGTCTAAGGATTCTTCACATTGGAAACACTACTAGGGAACATTTCGCAAAGCATCTTGGCGTGGGACTGAGGTTGCTGTGAAAGAGCTTGGAGAAGATCTATTCACCGATGAGGATAAAGTGTGGGTTCTTCGATCTACTCTTTAGTCTTTGCATCTTATAGTCCGTATGGCACTTGAACCTCTTGTTTTTATTCAGGAGGGCTTTCAGAGACGAGCTTGCATTGCTTCAGAAAATACGACACCCCAATGTTGTTCAGTTTCTAGGTGCTGTTACTCAAAGTTGGCCGATGATGATAGTTACAGAATATTTGCCAAAGGTTTTTCCAATCACATAATGTTGCAAAATAGAGAGACATACTTTAATCTAAAGCTTGGTTTTATTTCAGTTGGAACCTTGATTGAATTTTGTTTTCTTCTGTTTTTGATACAGGGAGATCTTGCAGCATTATTGGGCAGAAAAGGAACACTAAAAACCATGACCGTTGTGAGACTTGCCCTTCATATTGCAAGGTCTATCTCTCAACTGAACGAGTTGATCCGAACTATTATTCTTTTTAAGCTTAATTTGAGCTGCTAATACATAATTATGATCTAGAATGCAGTTACTGTTATTAGGAATAGAGTAGGATGTCATATTGCAGTAGGATGGGTTTTAGTTTTCTTTAGGCTTCATATCCTTTTGAAGGAAATCGTAAGTAGAGTTTTGAAGTGATATGAAGGATCCTCAGAAATATAACAATTATAGGATTGAGTGAGCTGGTGAGGAATTTTTCTACTTATAATAAATCATTGGAAACCAAGCTGTAAATTATGTTATGGAGAAGAAAGATCTTATAGTTAATCTGTACAGTTCTGGTTAATGATTTTCAATATCGATACATTCTACAATACCAACGGTTAATTTTCTTGCTGTTCTGTTGAGAATGTGTTCCCTGTATCGTCATCTTTTCTTTAAATTCACTTTTCCACCTGTCTTGGCAAAATATTCAGGGGGATGAATTATTTGCATGAGAACAAGCCAGCACCAATTATTCATCGTGATCTTGAGCCTTCGTAAGCATTCCTGTACAATAACTCATTTATCCTTGGGATTTTTGTTTTTTGTTTTTAACTCTCACAAGTGCTGAGTACACGTAGCATTCTTTGTTGAACTTAAGAATATAAATTTTTCACCAATTTTCTGAATCCGATGACAGTTTTTAATATTGCTTTGATCAAGATTTCAGAAATATTCTGAGGGATGATTCTGGGCACCTGAAAGTAGCGGACTTTGGAGTTAGCAAGTTATTGACAGTTAAAGAAGATAAACCTTTGACCTGTTCAGAGACTTCACGTGAGTCTCCTCTGTCTTGAATTCTGATCTACAAACTTTTTACAATGGTTCATACCCAAGAAAACAGTAATTTTAGTACTCTTTTGAAATAGAATATATGGTTCATTGATACAATAACTCTTCCCATTCTGCACTGATGCATCAGCCCTTACTCGTCATCAAGTCAAATGACACATGATATTGATTGCTGAAAACTCAGGTTGAGTTTTTCTTTTTATCTAATATTATAGGGAGATATGAAGCTCCGGAGGTTTTCAAAAATGAAGAATATGACACAAAGGTGGACGTATTTTCATTTGCTTTGATTTTACAAGAGGTATACATACCTGTCTTTAATTTGTTTTATGTTATGTATTATCAGGCAAATCCTTTTTCTGGGATTCTTCATATTGTGGTTGCTCCTGTTTGTCTCTGAATTTAGAGAATGGTGGCTCTTTGTTGACGCAGCATTGAATGATTTAGAAAACTGTTGAAATGAGTAAAGTCTTTCTTGTTTATAAACTATATAGCATTTCCACACTGACCTCATGAAGGTTGGTTTCGTGGAACCGTTGTGTTCTTATGCAATGAGCAATTAGATGCTTATTTGATAAACAATTTTTTCTTCAATCCTTTTATGACATTATGACCATGAAAGATTTAAGGGGAATATGCTTGAGCATATAAATCCTTTGAAGCATAGACAGTTTCCAAACTAAGCTTTCTGATCGACAGTTTGAATTCTGATATTAGTGATTTGCTATAATCCAGATGATTGAAGGCTGTCCTCCATTTCCCGACAAGCGAGATAGTGAAGTTCCTAAATTGTATGCAGCAGGTGAACGTCCACCATTTAAAGCACCACTTAAACGTTATGCAAACGGACTAAAAGAGTGAGTTCTATCTACCCAAGCTAATTGATTTAAATTTATTATGACCAATGGTAAATTTCTAGTTTGTTTCTTATTTTGTTTTAAAATTTTAAAATCAGGGGTTGAAAAGCTCTTGGGTTTTTAGTGTATCATATTTGTAAATGTGGTTCTTTCTTATCGATTATGTTTTTTAGTCTCTCCTGAATTGTCATCATCGCAAGTCTCATTTGTTTAAAAAAGAAGATAATATGCACGTCGTGAAGCTAGCTGGTTCTCATAGCTATCATGCACTCAGAAATATTCCACGATTCTTCTCACTTCCAAGTTGGCATCAGAGCCAAATCAATTCTCCTGTAATTCATATATTCATTTTGTCGAAGTGAAAATAATTTGTTTGCAGGCTAATTGAAGAATGCTGGAATGAGAAGCCAACTAAAAGACCTACTTTTAGGCAGATAATAACCCAGCTGGAATTCATTTACAATAGATTCGGTCATAAGAGGCGCTGGAAGGTATAGTTCATGGCCTCTGCTTTTTCTTGTCTCCCTACCCCTAGAATTGTTTTAGTGCATAATCTTTTTGAAGATGCAGACATCCACTAGAAAGATAAGCCATATACTTGTTCACGTGGCTCTATATTTTTGTTGATTTTCTGATTAAAGATTTACTGGAATAAATATGAATTTTAAGGAAGTTTATTTTTGGCTTCAACATACATACAGGTCAGGCCATTGAAATTCTTCCAGAATATTGAGGCGATGTTGAAGAAAGATCGTTCCCGTCAAAACAGTTTGAATCTATCAACACATTCTTCTGCCAGCAGTATATGATTTGTCAGATTTTGGTCCAATATTGTGTTTACCTTCCCAGCTTCGTGTGATGAAACGTGTTTCACAGAACTAACTTTCTGACACTCATAATTCTACAATTGTCATTGATTTTAGAATTCGTGAGAGTTTGGGATGAGAAACACCTGCACCATTGTTGATTAAATACCGCCTTTGAATCTGTGACAAATTCAGGATTGTTAGACCCAAATCTTCAATGTTACTTTGAAATGCAAGATCGTGGTTGGTTGAATGAAATACCTTTAACTATCCAACACCTTTGATCATGTCGGATTGGAGGCCCTCTTTGGGCTTGTTTTTAACTATCTTTCACATTTGATCTACAATTCTAGTTTCTCTGGGACATCCTTCTCTTGGGCTTGTTTTTAAGTTTGTTGATAAAAAAGAAGATCGCACCCTTCTTCTAAAATCTCTTATTTTCAGGAAATGTGTGGATGGATATGAAGATGATGACAAAGAATTCGGCAAATTCCAAGTTTGGAGCTTAATATTGTGATAGTTGAACAACAAAGATAGGAATTCCATTTCGTTGACTGTTTACCCGTTTATGTGCAGATTCAGGAGATACCAGCACTAAGTATATCAGCTACCAACTTGGAAAGGGTTTGACGAACAGCTATAGACATAAGTGGCAGGAAAGTACCAACTTGTAAGTTTCAGTTTCAAATTTGATCCTGTTGGTAAAAAGAACCAACTTGCTGACATGAGAAGCAACTATTTTTTGGCTGCAAATCTTCCAACCAGAGATACTTTGGGATTGAATTTGAAGTTGGAGAGTTGATTGTTAATAGCTCGTTTTAACAAATTGGAAAAACAAACCCCAATTCTATCAGATTGAAAACACTGGTTGCTGTATCTTAAGAACATCCATTCCTTAAAATCTCCATTTCCGGGGCAATCAACAGTATCAAATCCACATGGGAAATCAGATCTTCTGGTTAGTTTGTCCATCACACGTCCTTGAGAAATTCGTTCTATATGATTGATTATAAGTCCAGCAAGAAATGCCTTCTTTTATTATTGTTATCTTTGTTTCCATTTTGATGCCGCTGTTTGGTCACCATCATGTGTGAATGTGAAGAATTGCCTGAACTCTGCCTGGAAAATTAGAATTGTAAAGAAAGCAGCTTCTAGTAATATCATGTTATTGCTTTCTTTTAATTGAACCTATTTTTGGCCACCTTCAAGAAGACACCCTTAAAGAGAGACAGCTCAAATCTCATCAAACAGACTGAAACACACTATGAGAGACAAGAAAATATTGATCTCACTTTCCAGACGAATATTCAGCATTGTGAAAACAATCATTCTCTGTCAAAAACAAGAAAAATATGAAAATCTCCAATTCGTCCCAAGCCCTAAGATTCAATAGACAGCCTCGACATTCACTTGCGTCCTTAAACGGCTTGCGAGAGGAAAGACAGTCTCAATAACAAATTCTTTCCCATGTGTTGTCCTCACTCATATGCTACCTAGAATTTTTTTCAGGAGGTCCTGACGTAAGGTTCTTAAAGCATTCTCAACCATATTTGCATATCTTCAAGTGCTCTCTCTTACGGGTATAGTCTTGATTTATTCATGTATCTCTTCTTTACTTACACGTTACACATAATCACTGAGATTAAAAGCCTTTAGCAAAAAGGTGAGCAGTGTATATATGCTTTTAAAGCAATCCATTATCAAAGGTTCACCACATGCTTTCTTTGAAACATATTCTCATTAAGGTATAAAAACACAGCAATTTTATGTTCCTTTTGCAAAGGAGATCTGCAACATGTTCAGGTATAGAGCTCAGCATGGTGGAAAGGAAAAGCTTTGCAGAAAAAAAAGTATGTCAGTAAAGCTGAGTTGCCTTCTGTCCAAAACTGCAATAACTGAAGAGCTTTAGCAACTCAGCCAATTTCATCTCTACAAGTTGGTTCAATTTTCCCTTACTCTCTTACTCTGTCTAAATTATTGCTTTGTTTATACACTTCTCTACCCCTTCTCCCACTCAATTTCTATTAATGGAGTTTCATTGAAGTTGCACATAAAATGAGGAAGAACAGGATCCCAAGTTCATAAGTTGAATGTCAATTGCCATACTTGGTTTCATACTTCATTCACAAAGCTTGGAAATTGAGGCACCTCAAAGTGGAGCGAGATCAAAGCAACTAATATCTTTGAGTCAAATTTATCAGAAAAAAAAAAAAAAAAAAAAAAAACCCTTTTTTTGTTGGAGATCTATTGATAGAATTGTTAGGTAATGGACTACAGATATAGATAGAGTTAAATCTAGACTCATTACAACTCCTATGGCACTACACGTTGAGCTATCCATCCATTTTTAGTGGCAAGAATGGACCACCTACGTCCTGGTTTTATTAAGAATACGCAAGAAAAGCACTTCAAATGGTGATCCGTCCCGTTATAAGCGTAGGGTACGTAGGACCCCCTTGCGACTTCAGCTCGAGCATGATGTTATTTATTGATTTTTCCAGATGTAAACATAAGCGGAAGAAGCTAAGTTGAGTTAGCTGAAGAAATTAAGATGTTTAATGCAGAGATTAGAAGAATTGAAGAGGGAAGGTTGAAATACATGGGTATGGCAATATGGCATTTATGGGGTTTAGGTCTGTTGCCATTGAAGCCCTTCACACTAACCCTCTTTTGAGAAATTAAGTGCACTGCTTTTTGTGGTCCCATTTCAAGACAATATAAAACTCACAGCCCCTTCATTGTTCTTGTTTCTAATTGCCAATTTAATTTGTATAAGAACTAGACAGACATTATCCCCAATTGTTTGAACAAAATGATCAAGCCTGTAGGATGAGTTCAATCTGTTTTTGGTAAGCAATGGAAGCTGTGTTTTGTTTCATAAAATTCAGTTTCATCCGATTCGACTTCAAATCTTGCAATTTTATCATAATGCTTACCTTCTAATAAATATTTCATGTGAAAGATTCCACGTTGGTTGGAGAGGTGAACGAAACATTTCTTATAAGAGTGTAGACAATATTTGCTAGCGGTGGCCTCGAGCTATTATAAATGGTATCAGAGCCAAACACCGAGGGATGTACTAGTGAGGACATTGGGTTCCCCAAGGGAGTGGACTGTAAAATTTCACACCAGTTAGAGAGGAGAACGAAACATTCCTTGTAAGGGTGTGGAAGCCTCTAACTTGAAGATTTGTGAGGTGATCGTTCATATGGGAAAGTTTCGTTAAAAAGGAATTCTCTCTCTCTCTTTGTAATTTGGCATTAAGCTTCCATCCCCTCAAATGGTCCTTGTAGTTGGGGGTAGATATCAACATTATTTCCTTGTCCTCCCAATCTATATCATTTATGTTAATTTATTAACTTAAAGTATTAGATTTAATGTTAATTTAATATGATCTAGCAATAATAGAATTGTTTAGTGTTGAGTCTTGTGATAATATTTGAACGTACATGTAACAACCCAACAACTCAATTTCACTGCCGGTAGATATTGTTCACTTTTAACCTATTATGTATCACCGTTAGTCTCACAATTTTAAAACGCGTTTATTAGAAGAAAAAAAATTTCTACACTCATATAAAGAATATTTGAATTTAGTGATAGCTTTTATTTTCTAAATAATGATGGAATTATTAAAATGTTGATGAATGATCATCATGAACTAAGTTGTCCATATTATTGTTTTTAGAAAGCTTTTGGGTATCATAGATTTGAACTTGGAATGGAATGCATTTTTATCGATTAAAATTTAGATGGTTCAACTATAACTGTTTTTAAAAATTTGGACGAGGCTATGAATTTTGACCAAATATTAAAAAAAGTTGTAATCTCACGTCCAAAAAGTTCAAGAAAGCAATAAGCTCTAAGTACTATAAAAGTAGCTTTAGTTTTAGTTTTGATTTCAAATTGACTCATTAGAAACATTTCAAAATTAGAAAGGGTCTAAATAAGCTGAACTTTGACATTAAAAAAGATTTCTTGAAACGCGCTACAATATCGTTAGACCGAGCAACGAATTCAGCGGAGATTCAAAGAAGAAATTTGTTTTAAAAAAAAAAAAAAACACCAAGTTTTCCAGAAAGTACAGTGTTGTTCATATGAATGTTGAGCCACAAATTGGGCACATGAAAGCTTTTGGTGTCAGATTGGCGAATTGGGCATCATTTTGAGTGTGCAAACCTTTAGATCAAGTGCTCCCATGAATCCATACTTGTTTTTTGAACAATTAATGATATGGAAACCGCTACCAAAGAGTAGTCATCAATCCAACGACTTGTCATTACAATATTTGGTGTTTGAAAAAAGTAGGTTGACATATCGAACCATCATTAATCAGACCATACGAAATGAAAATGCATAGAGTTTTAAATATGGAGAAATGGGAGATTTCAGAAACTGTATGCCCCTCTTCATACAACAAATTTGATGTCTGGGATGGGACTCAGGATACCTTCTATTATTACCTTTACCAAACCACACTCCATAAAACATTATCACTCTGTTTAAAGGAGGTTGATTATGAGTATCCATTCTCTTATGTATGAACAGATTTTGATATCACACAGAAAACCCAGATATCAAAAACTGGATTTGGGTTTGAATGATTAATATAGAGAGAGTATTAGTTTGGCAGATCATGGGAGATGAAGAATGTTTTGCATATAACAGCTATAAGTCATTATCCTTGGCTTTGCTATGGTCGTTTTGTTCTCTAATCTGTGTAAAGCTTTTTAACCTCAAGCCCAATAATGCAACTTATTCCAACATCCCTGTCAACCCATTAATAATCACTTCACAAGTCCTTTTCCTTTCTTTCTTTCTCTCTCTCTCTCTCTCTCTCTCTCTCTAGGAGGAGCTCTTGAGATGCCATTGTTATGCCCAAACCTTATCAGTCACAGCTCACAAGAATGAAAGTTTAGAGCTAAAAGGGTGAAGTGGATTAAGTTAGAAGTAGAAGGCTTTGGTAAATAATCCTTTCTAGAGCTGATAAA
Organism: Cucurbita moschata; assembly: GCF_002738365.1. Taxonomy (NCBI): domain Eukaryota; kingdom Viridiplantae; phylum Streptophyta; class Magnoliopsida; order Cucurbitales; family Cucurbitaceae; genus Cucurbita; species Cucurbita moschata. Next base: position 829,925 of record NW_019268557.1, on the reverse strand, counting down.
GGGTCATTTTCTTTACTTTATAAATACACACACCTCTTTCGCTACCTTACTTCCATTTCTTCTTCTCCTCCTCCTCCCCTAATCTTTGAGGGATACAAAGGCTGTGTGGAGAGATTTCTTTTTGTTCTGTGTTGGAAAGTTCCTTCTCCAAACAGCTCTTTTCCTTATCAGGTTAGTGATCAAAATCTCTGTCTCTTAAACCAACAAAATAAAGCTTAGATTCAGCTTCTGATTCTCTTGCTTCTTCCTCCACCTGTAAATCCATGAAAATGGCCCTGAAAATCTTCTTCTCTTTGATTCCATCTCTTAAGGAATCAACAGTTGTTGGGAAATGGAGATTTGGGTTTTGATTTTGATGAGTGATCTGTTTGGAATTGATTTAGGTAAGCTGCAAATAAGAAGAGAGGATGTCAGACTCACCTCAGAGGAAGATGGGAAGAGGAAAGATTGAGATTAAGAGGATCGAAAATACAACAAATCGTCAAGTCACTTTCTGTAAGAGACGAAATGGGCTGCTTAAAAAAGCTTATGAACTTTCTGTTCTCTGTGATGCCGAAGTTGCTCTCATCGTTTTCTCAAGCCGCGGTCGCCTCTATGAGTATGCTAACAACAGGTAAACACAAACACTATCTACTTTTTTTACATTGTTTTCTTCAAATCTTCCTTCGTGTAACTCATTTTGGGAATCTGGGTTATGTTGAGAATATATTCATTAACTTTACTAAATTTCTTGTTCCTTGAGCTGTTTTTATAGTTGTATGAGGTTGTGGGGATTGTTTTTGCTATTATTGTATCACTTTGCTTGTTCTTGGTATGGTGGATACATAGATCTGGTGTAAGAGATGGAAAGATTGAAAGGAGTAAGCGTTTTGGTAAACTTATGGAGGTCTCTCAGGACACACCTCTTTACATTACCTTACCTTACCTTACCTTACCTTACCTTACCTTACCCCTTCCTCCATTGTTTAAAGCTTCTGTTTCTCTCTCTGTCTCTATATGTCATCTCATGAGTCCAATCCCCTTCATCTCCTTGACATTTCCTTAATAGAAACGTCCATGTTGGATAATAAGAAAGGGAAAGTACAGTTTCAAAACTTTGTCAAAACACCATATACAATAATAAGCTTATTAGGGTTTCAAAGTTTGTCAAAACTTGTGGGTTTCCTTGAAACATGCTAAAACACCCTTTTCCAACCAATCACCTCCAACTCAAGGATTGAACTGCCTAATTGTTGGTTTCCATTCAAACCCTAAAATACATTGGGATTTGTCCTGATTAGTAATGGGTAATCCTTAGATTAAACATGTATTAACAGAGAGAGAGAGAGAGGGGAAAAGGTGTAGCTTTTTCTACCACAAACAAAGTGAGCCAATAGGAAGTCAAAAACTTTACACAAGTCTTAGGTTTGTCTGCATTGTTTGGGAAATGGGGTGTCTGGTTTTAGGGTTTGGGTTCTGATTTTTGGTGTAGGGCTTCAAGAATCTTTGGTCACGTCACTCAAGATTTTTCAGTTTTCAGCCTCCCTGACAAACAAAGGGTTTCTGTCACAATTACTAAAACGGGTTCCTTCCCGTTTCAGATTCAATTCAATTTCATGTCCCTCCCACCAATTTTCTTTTCAAACCATGTTCATCTCTCACTCTCTCTCTCTCTCTCTCCTCTTCTCTCTCTTGAACTCTAAACCAGAAGAGCAGACAAGAGAAAGGGTCATCCCATGGAAGAAGAAACTAAACTGGGCTTCTTAAATTTACCACAAAGTTTGAATCTTTGAAGGGTATTTTTAGAGAGAGAGAGAGAGAGATTAGGGTAGGGAAACTGGTTGAGCCAAGCCAGTGGGAGGGCATGGGCATTTATCTTCAGTAGGGCACAGCTTGGACAGCCACTGATTGAAACGGACGGCTATGATGTACACAGTGTTAGAGACAAAAGGCTTTACCGCCATTTTTTTTTTTTTTGTTTTGGAAGGAGAAAAATCTGGTTTTTACACTGTATCGAGTTGGATAAGAGGGTGGAATTAAGCTGATTGTCCATTGAGTAAAGAGATCAATGACAGTTGGCAAATTCTGGTCCGTCGATTGGATTAAGCCAATCATAAAGCGAGATCTGTGCCAGCATGTCTCAGACAGCCAATCACCAGCTCGACGAAATTAAGGTATCAGTGCATCGGTAAAGGAAACCATGGATATATGCTTCAAAATAATGATATTTAAATGCGGGAGAGAACCTTTTTTGTTGTACATTCCGTCACATCATTGGGAGCCATTTACCCTTTCAACTGATTTCTATCATTCATTTTGCCTTTTGTGGGGTTTCGTATAGGATTCATTTAACTAAGCGAGTTGGGTTAATGTGACACATAAAAATGTTCCTTTTTGTGGATCAAAAACATGTCTCAATGCTTTGTTTGTTTGGTTGTTTTTTAGTTCTCTCCATCTAAAAAATTATCATAATTTTATTTTAATCAACGTGTATAATTAAGGAACCCTAATCAACATGCTATGGTGTTAATTTAGTTTATATTTTGGTTAATTACAGTGTGAAGGCAACCATTGATAGATACAAGAAAGCATCCTCAGATTCCTCAAACACTGGATCTACTTCTGAAGCTAACACTCAGGTACACTTCGATTTCACTAAATTTAAAGAGGAATTGTTGAAGGGAAATGGTAATACAAGATTAAAAAACTCACTATTGAATGAGATTCAACCCAGTTTTACCAACAAGAAGCTGCCAAACTTCGAGTTCAGATTGGTAACTTGCAGAATTCAAACAGGTACTTTGAAGAAAATTTATGAACATTTCCATTAATTCAAGATTTTAAAGCTTCATCATCAGAAGAATGTTGTTTCCAGGAACATGCTGGGTGAGTCTCTAAGTTCTTTGAGTGTAAAAGATCTGAAAAGCCTCGAGAGCAAACTTGAGAAAGGAATCAGCAGGATTAGGTCCAAAAAGGTTGCTTTTCTTCCTTGTTTCTCAAATAACTTAGTCTCAAAATAAGTAGCTAACATTTCTCGGTGCTCTCTCTCTCTCTCTCCCAGAATGAACTCCTCTTTGCTGAAATTGAGTATATGCGGAAAAGGGTAAGCTTTCATATCCCAATTTGATACTAATCCTTTGGGGAGAGCAGCTCGAAAGCCCTTGTTTTTTGGTCTTTTTATCAAACTCATAAAGAAAAGAACACCAAGTTAGCTATGTTTGGATGACCATCTATTGAAATCTTCAATGCAACCTAATTTCTAGCAAACTTGATGATCAATTTCAAGAAAAGGAATCAACTTTCCAAATGGGTTGGTTGAAAGTTTAATTTTTCCAAATGGGTTTCATTGATTTTCCTCTAAATCATAGAAAAAGATCAATCCTTTGAAATTTTGTTCTAGAAACTGTAAAGGGAAGCCCCTGGAGTGATTCTATGTTCTACAATTGAATGAAAAGCTTTGATCTTTGCAGGAAATTGATTTGCACAACAACAATCAGTTGCTTCGAGCAAAGGTCTCGTTCTTAAATCTCTCGATCTCTCTCTGATATGAGCAATTAAGATTCAAACTATGGAAATGTGTGCAGATTGCTGAGAGTGAAAGAAATGCCAACATGATGGGAGGAGAATTCGAGCTGATGCAATCTCATCCCTACGATCCCCGAGACTTCTTCCAAGTGAACGGCTTACAACATAATCACCAGTATCCACGCCAAGACAACATGGCTCTTCAATTAGTTTAAGGTTCTTGTGTTGTCTTGTTTGTTTTACAGTTAAATGAAGCCATTCTCTCTGTATCTAACAAAATACCGACCGAACATTTCGCTGCAGTTAATAATAGTATGGTTTGAAGCTCTCTGGTTGGTGGATTATAAGGAGCGCCCCATCTCTGCTGATTGAAAGGTACTTGAAAGGAACTTGAAGATCATACCTCATCTATGCCTTAGCAAAGTCTTAGCTTCTGGACTCTAAAAAAAGACATATTCCAATATATAAATATATATATATATATATATATATATATATATGTATGTATGTATGTAATGTTGTTGTCTGGTATGCATCCAAAACATTAATAACCTATCTTATCTTTGTGTTAAAATCTATGTCTGTCATACAAACAACTAACATATTGTCTCATACTTCTGTCTTGTTTTCTGTTTCACTGTCTCAACTTTCTGTGATTCCTTATTTTGTTTCTAATTATGATGTAATGGCTGATTATTGAGAAGATTGAAACTTTTTAATTGATTACTTAGCTTAAGTGCAAGAGGGAAATAAGAGAACAATGATTGAAAGCTTTGTATGTTTTTTGGGTTTATTTATGGTTCGTACGTTACCGCCTAAACCCACCACTACCAGATATTTTTCTTTTTGGGTTTTTCCTTTCGGGCTTCACTTCAAGGTTTTAAAACATGTCTACTAGGAAAAGGTTTCCAAACCCTTATGAAGAATGCTTTTGTTCCTCTCTCCAATTAACATAGGATCTCACAATCCACTCTTTCAAGATCCAGCGTCCTCACTGACACTCGTTCCCCCACTCCAATCAATGTGAAACCTCCCAACCCACCCCATTTTAGGATCTAGTGTTCTCGGGCACACAGTCTGGTGTCCATTCCTTTCGAGGCTCATCGTCGTTTTAATTCCGTACTGTTTGTTAAGAACTATATAAAAATTGTAATAAATACAACCCACTGTTTGGACAAGGTCCAGCTCAACTGATCGTTTCTAACATATTAGGTTTTCATTGATTGATTTGATTGATTTGCTTTAGGGTACATCATGAGAGATTTAGTTAAATCTCAAACGTCTAACACAAACACGAGCCATAAATTGAGAGCAAGCATGCCATGTTCTTGAGAAGAATGGCACACACCACCAAAACGTAAACAATTAAAGGGACATTAGAACTCTTCCAACAACTTATGCATAAACTCAACAAGTCCGATCGGTCGGATTTAAACTAGAGTTGAGCGAGTCGACGAATGTCGATTGGGTAGGCGTCGGAGGGACGTTGAGCGCTGTAAGCTCTTCTTCCAACAATGGTGTTGCCAGCCTCAGTTGGATGAAAGGCATCCCAAAATAGATGATCTTTTCTGTTAGGACATGGGGTTTGGAAAGGCAAACATGTTATTTGGCCATTGTTCCTCCCAATCCCACAGCACCCAGCATTTGTAACACTAAACCCTGCACCACCCAACAATTGAATCCTCAGGGACACCATAATAATGAGAAAACAAACTGGGAAGAAAGAGAGAGTTGAATGATACCAAAAGATGAAGGGCTGTTTATGATATCTTGGAAAATCCCATAAGAGTCAATGTAGATGAATCTCGCATCAGGCTGGTCTCTATTGAGTTGATCCACAAGCCCTTTCAGCCGGTTGTTGAACAACTGATTCGCAAAGTTGTACCTTTGGTTACAGGTTCTCCCATCAGGGCTATTCGCCAGTGCATTTGGACTGCACCCAATTTGGCCAACTCCAAATAGCACAAACTTCCTTGCCCCATTGTTGTACATTATCTAAACATAATAACCTTTATAAGAATGCGATCAAAGTCTCACATTGACTTAAAGAAAGCGATGTATAAAACTACTAACCGATAATTGTTGAGTATACTGTTGAATGAGGATTTGAGCGTATTGATCGGGGGTATATTGACGACTCGACGAGTAGATTTGGGGCATGAAATAGTTGTTAAGGTAATCATTGCTACCCAATCCAACAGAATATATACACTTGTTCAAGTAATCAGCAGCCGCATTTTGATCACCAAGAATGTTGACTATCTGTCTAACAGTGTTTTGGTGATTTCTCACTTGCCCACTGAAGCTTATCCGAGCCCCCTGCAAGAACACAACACCGCCCATGTCAAACTTCTAACAACAAAGATACATGAAGTGGGTGTGTAATAATAAAGAAAATTACCAACTGCTGGCCAGTTTCCTCTCTTATTCCAGCCGCTGCAGACGCATAGTTCACTCCTCTAAGTATGTCTCGGCCTCTGGTGTTGGAATAGGGAGGGATGTAGGTATTGAATCCCAATAACTCCGCTATAAGCCATAAAAAACAACAAAGTTATACACATTTCTTGATTACAGAGACTCGTTGTTGGAAAGGAAGCGGTGAATGTTTACCAATGACATCGACGGTGGTTTTGCCATTGGAGAATCTTCCAGTAGTGCCTTGGGGAAAGTCGATGCCATAAGGGAGGTAATTGGCGCGAGCCAGAGAAGAAAGGCGATTGTTATTGCCATTATCAACCAAAGAGTCGCCAAAAATGAAGTAGCAAGGAACTTGGGGTTGTTGCTGGGCGGTGCAGCACCAGAATGCAAGCACCGCAACAAGCATACCCCATAGCTGATTCCTTACAACCTTGCCGCCCATGGCCACTCTTGCACAAACAAGACTGGTAAGCTTGATTGTTTGGGAAGGTTGACGTGGAAGTGAGGTTGAAAAGGTGCAGAATAGTGTTTAAATAGAAGGGGGTGTTCAACTCCAATTAGGAATGGGTTTTACAGTTGAGGAAACGAAGACTAAGAGTTGGGCATTTAATTAGAGTGCGAAGCCAAAATCTTTATGTTTATATGAAGCACTTGTGCAACTGGTCCAGTTGGGTATGGGTGGAAATGTACTGAAAAAGGCATAGTTTTGATATCAAGTAAGATGAGGGGCGTCTGTCGGTGCCGGTGGCTGCTTGTCTTGACCATTCAAAGCTTTTGACAATCAAATGTGATTGTGAATTTGGACGTGGCGAAGCGAATAAATGTGGATAAAGGCAAAGTGGGTGAGAAAATTGAATGCTTGGGACTTGGGAGTTGGAGTCCATGCCTATTAACTTCCCCAATCAATTGCCAACCTTTGACAATCTACGCCTTTCTCATTTCACCGACATGTCGACACCAACATATCGCCATGTCCGTGTCCATACAAATACTTCAATTTCACTCCTTTAGCCATTTCCGCCCTCCAAGGGGGTGGATCCCGGCCTCGTCTACGACTCCAATTACATCGACTATCTCGATGACTACCTCTACAGCCTCAAAATGAACTCGATTGACCTTTCCTTCACGTGCCCTCCCACCTCACGACCTCAACTTATATTCATGGTTAAGGTAATCAATGTTCTTGTATGTTCACGTGGTTAGATAAAACTATATTAACTCAGGGTAAGAAAAATTGACGACTAATCACATTTACCTACGGTTCATTTGGAGGCATTTCAGGTTTACGGAATGTAAACATGATTCTACCAAACATCATACACTTATAAAATACAATCAGGAGACTATACCTCATTAAAGCAATAAACTGATAAACACAAGATTTTGGCATTCAACGAGCATGCAACCTTGGACAACACGTTTTTGACAAAATTTATTATTCGACCATTTTAATAAAATTTTAATTTGAAAGATTAAATTTAATCTTTATAGAGTTACAAAATTTGAAAATAAAATTATGGAACACTACGTTACTATTAAAAATTTAAATTAAACCAATAATATAATAAAAACTAATATTATATTTGGAAAAGGGAATTAGTATTAAAGAGGGAAAATGATTGGGAAAAGATTAGTCCTTTAAGCGAGGGATGGGGTGACGTGTTGGATAATGAGTGGCTTGTCGTATTCGGAACCATTTGTTCTGCTTCGGGACAGGGTAAAGCTTATTCTTTAAAATTATAATTATTAATAACATATAATTTGTGGGCCCGTCATCAGCGCCGTCCTCACGGCGTATAAGCCGACGAATGCGGCTAGTTTTAGCTTTACAAATACGCCTTCTTCTTTTCGGGATTCCCAATCTAATGATTCCATTTCGAATTTTTTAAGCTAATATTCCTCTTTCGGCTCGAATCGGCTTAGCTTCGGCGTGCAGGGCCATCTGGATTAAAAACATAATTATTATTCTGTTTCCTCACGTATTTCCAGCTATTATCAGATTTAAATAACAACATAATTTTGTGTAATTCCTTTACTTTCGATTAAAAACAAAATACTTATTTAAGAAAACATTTTTAAATACACCATAAAAGAAGCTACCATCATTTATGAAATAACAAAAATATTACCAAAATAAAATTAAAATTTATTTAAAACACTTAATTAATTTATTGTTAATAAAAACATCTCACTAAAAAAAAAAGAAAGACAATATTACAATATTTGGTAATGGGTTGGACAATTACAAATGGTATTGAAGCTAAATATGAGGCAGTGTGTCACTAACGACGCGGGCTCCCAAGGATAGATTGTGAGATATAGTGTCCTGGGTGAATTGTGAAATCTCGAATGGAGAGGATAACAAAACATTCATTATCCTCTTCCTAAGACTAAAAGAGGGTTAGAGGGACGTATTTTAAAACGCTGAAGGGAAGCATAGAAAGAAAAGAGTAAAGAAAACAATATCAACTAGCAGTGAACTTAAAGATATTAATGAACGAGTGAGGGGAAGTGATTAATAAAAACACAAAAAAAATCGTAAGCTTTGCCTTTTGAGTGACGCCATTTCTTTTTCTTTGTCCTATAAAGCCCATTCTTCCTTTCCTTTTCCCTCTCTCTCTCTCTCTCTCTCTCTCTCGTTCAACCATTTCCGTCCCCATGGCCGAAGAATTCCACGACTCCGACGTCATAATCGCCGACCACCGCCGCCTGTTCCACCCCTCCCTCGACTACGCCCACACCCAAATCCCCATCACAACTCATCGGAGCTCCAGAAACGACACCAACAGCAACAGCAAAGATTCCGCCGCCTCTCTCCCCGTCAAAATCCCAGAAACCGTTTACCGTTACAATTCCTCCGACATGGAGGAGGTGGACGAGGATTGGGACATTGAAGACAACATCGTACCCCCGCACCTCATCATCGGTCGTCGCGTAGCCGGAAAAATGGCTTTCTCCCTCTGCACCGGCAACGGTAGGACGCTCAAAGGAAGAGATTTAAGCCAAGTTCGAAATTCTATTCTCAAAATGACCGGATTCCTGGAAACTTGACCCCAAATTACTCCAAATCAATATTTGTAAAGAAGATTAATCAAAAAAAGGGAACCCATTTTTTCTTTAGAATAATTCATCATGTTCTTATTTTTACTACGGGGGTTGTGTAAAATTTTCATGGGAAACATGAAGGAATGCATGTTCACAGATTGGGTGGAGGTTCTGAGCATTGTTTAATTTATGTTTGGCAGTGTTCTTAAACACAAATAATGTTCTTTCTTTAAACCATAACTGATTTTGGACTGTCCCAACATCACCACCTACGCTTTCACGAGATGTTTCATTATTGCCTTGTCTTTTTCTCCCAATAATTCAACACTTTTTTCTTCTTCTTCTTTTTTAATTCTATTATTATATATATATATATATATATATATTAATTATCATGTTCTCATTATAATCCAAATTTTTAATGTTGGGTAGGACGTGATTGAAACCATACATATAATGTGACAAGAAAATATTAAATAACCTAATGTTTTAATTCCAAACATTATGTTTATTTGGTTCCAAAATTATTGAATAGAAAAACAAAAAAAGAATCGCTTAAAAACATCAATATTTTCTGACAACGAAGCCACGTGTAGAAATTGACCCGTCTTTCACTACATGTGTAAAAAAATTGTTTGGAAAGTGTCAGACATTGAGATTAATGATGTCGCTTAGATCACGGTGACCGATTCTATTAATTCTAGAGATTATAATATTTCTCTTTTAAGAAGACATATATAGATGTCTACGAAGATTGGAAAGGCTTCCACATTACCTATTTCATTCTCTATCTCAACAAAATTCTCTATTTATATCTGCAGAAGACTGGAGCAAGATTCTCCACTGAAAATTTGCAGAGGGCTAGTTAACCAAAAATAATTTTTTTATGTTTATTATTATTTGTAAATATAATTATTCTAAAATTTTTCATTTTTCACTACAATCTTTAATATATATATATATATATATATATATATATATATATATATATATATATTCACCCATTTTATTAACGTAATTTCTAAAAATTTTAATTTTAATATTTAAAGATGGATTTCAAAATTAATTAATTTATTTTTAGTAGAGTCCAGAGATATTTATAATAATATATATGTTTTTAATATTTAAAAAATATATAGTTTAATTTTTAGGAGGACTATATTGAACCAATAAATTTGAACTTTTAATTTCTAATTTCGTCCATTTGGGTTCCAAATTTAAATAAATTATACAAACTTCACTATGACAACATTAATTACACAAAAATGTTCTAATAATTCCATAATTGATTTTATAACGTCTTTAGCTCACAAATTATAAAATAAAACTTTTATTCTTTTTGTTTTCTATTTTTACTATAAAACGCTAAAAAAAAAAATGGCATAAATACGTAACCACCACAAATTATGAACAAATTTACCTTTTTACGGAGTTACTAAATCTGGAACGTTCCACTATTACCACAGTAATTAATCCAAAAACACTATAAAACTACTTGGATTCATACACGGAAGAGATCAAGAACTCGAGGAAGAAAAGAAATAAGGCATTAGAATTGAAAGAATGAATTTTTTCAACAACTATTGCCTCATTTCTTGTCTCCTAGTGATAATGTCGATGATGGGTAATCCCGTTTCCGCGGGGTCAAAGACCATGCCGCCGCTTAGTCGATGGAAGGTCGTGATTTTTAATCAATTGAATCCCGGACAAACTTTATTAGCTCACTGTAAATCAAAGGAGGATGATTTGGGTGATCATTTACTCCAAGTGGGTGAACAATACTCGTGGGAATTCAAAGAGAATGTCATCTCAACGACTCGTTTTTGGTGTACTTTCACAACGTCATTAAATAAACGTATCGTCATGGACGTGTTTTGGCCAGAGACTCATCCTTGGCTTGCTTATAGATGCAACGACTACTCTTGTGTTTGGGTTGCTCAAGATGATGGCATGTATTTGACCAACATTCCCGAGGGTAAAAGAGAGCTTGTGCGTAAATGGGATACCTAGACGAATGTGGACGGGAAATATTGTCATATTTAATTTCATGTACTCATCCCGTCTTATTATTAATAAAACTTAAGCAAAACAGGGAAAGACCAAATAATTCATTTAACGTTAATATAAAGTAAATAAAATATTAAATATTTATTTATTTATTTATTTATATATATATATGACCGAGGCAAAAAATTGGAGCGAAAACCCGGCATCTGTTAAGACAGGACAATGGGAATGGAAGGATAGTCTTCCCATAAACCCTAGACTTATCGCCTTCCCTCTCCCTCGTTTGCGCGGTTGTTTTCTTCGAGGGGGCTCTTCGCCCTCTCTCTTCGAATTATTTGTCTCCGTTTCACGTCGTTCATCTGTTCTATCTCTAGGCTTCCGAAGCTCTCCAGTCGATCTGTGTAAGTTCTTTCTTTCTTTCTAACTTATTATTATCATCTCCGCCGTTGGGAGTGGGCTGGGGGTTCACTGAGATTCGAGGTGCTCTAGATTTTGATGCTGTCTTCTATTGATTTCACTCGACTCGATTTGACCAAACTTATAGATTTCGTCTGTTCTTCGTTTGATTTTGCCTATTCTGTTTCATTATTTCTTATCGCTTATAGATTTGAGGTCATGAGACCGATGTTTGATTATACCCTAATAACTTTTGCTTGAATTTGTTTGATTCTTTTTGATCTTTTATCTCTTGTTATTTTCATTTCGAGATTTTTCAACTTTCTTGTTGACAGCTTCTCCGAGAAACATCTGTGGATTCCGACTTTTTCTTGAAGTCGATAGTTTCAGCCCGTTCCATTCTTAGTAGATACTCTTTTTTGTTGAGCACGAAATTTCTTGTCTCTTTGTGTAAGTGCTTATGTTTCCACCGAACATTATAGATTTTCTGGAACGCGGTTTTTTATGCGGACATGTTCTATTATTATTTGTTGATACGTTATGGCGGCCCTTTCGTTTGGTCCCATGTTGGTGGGTTTATGAGATACTATAATATCACGTTGTTTTTTGGTTAGTCATTTAGTAGGTTTCGTGTCTCTTTTAAGACTGAACTTTATTTTCTATTCAGGCTCTCTGGAGGTTTAATTTCGAGATGAGTAGTTCTTACATCATTCCTCATCTGCTTGAGGGATGCCACTTTTCTGGTGTTCTTGGTTGCTTTTAAAAAGATTAATTATCTAGCTCTCTTCGGGTATTGGATTTCTTGCCATTTCTTTGGGTCAAAATGATTGCCACTGAAACCATTGTATCGAGCAAAAAGCTGAAAATTAAATTTGCTGGTAAACGAGTAGAAGATCATCCGGGTTCACAATCCTGTGATTTTGGGAAGCTTGTAGGCCAGAAATTGTCATTCAAGGGCACAAATGGGTTGAAAGTGGATGACACATTCAACCATTCGTTAAATGCTCTCTGTAATGGTAAGACCTTTGCTGCTGCTTGTTCCAAGTCAAAATCTTCCATCACTATCACTGATAAGCGCAGAGCAACTGAGGATATAGAATCTCCTAGAGAGAAGAAGCAGAAGTTGGATCGTAGTACAACACAACAATGCTCTTCAATTTTAAAATCACTTATGTCCCATCCATTCGGTTGGGTTTTCAACCAGCCCGTGGATCCTGTGGCATTGCAAATTCCTGATTACTTCTCAATCATCACTGATCCTATGGATTTGGGAACTGTCAAATCCAAACTAGAGAGAAATATGTATCGGGCTAGTGAAGAATTTGCAGCTGATATTAGACTGACATTTTCTAATGCCATGCTTTACAATCCTCCTGGTAACCATGTTCATAAGATAGCAAAGGAACTTCACGAAGTTTTTGAGAAGAAATGGAAACTGCCAAAGGAAAAATGGTTTGGTGGAAAATCAGATTTTCAGCGAGAAAAACTTTCAAGTGGACCAACAGGAGAAAAGGTTTCTCGAACTCCATCATCTCACAATACTTTATTGAAGAAGAAGTCAACAGGATCTGAAGAGAAAGTTAGCAAGCCGTCTTCAAATGCAAATGGTGCTGAGGCAAGTGATATTCATGCATTTTGTTTACGTTCCGAAAGTTTATTTTCAAGTTGTATTGTTGACGATACACTAGAATCTGTATAATGAATATTTTCTCATTTGGTTTGCTTGATTATATAACATCCACAGTTATTAGGCAGCATTCTTATCTTGCATGATGGATTACATTTTCTCATTAACATGTCCAGGTTGATCGTGCTAGAACACTTCCAACTTGTGCACCCAAGCCTTCCAGGAAGAACTTCCATACAGGTATGAAGTGGCAGATTACGGTTCTGCTATATGGCCCTGAGAAGGAGCTAATTAGTCATGTATCTGATAGTTACAGAAACTGGCAGTAAACATGCTTCTAGCTCCTTTGAGAAACAAACACCAAGACATAAGTGTACAGGATGTGGAAGCACGCCATTTCTGTGCGGCTCTTCTTCCAATTTAGGCCATGCACCCTCTGGTGGTTAGTTGACTGTTCTATTCCTTTCATGTGTTCATTCTGGTAATTGTCTAAAAAAATTAATTTCTGCTTAATTTAGATCAATCTAATTAGAGATTATTGTCAGGAGAAAATCCAGATGTCAATGATCCTTGCAGACTGGTATGATACTACTGCAGAGTTGTCATGAAACATTCACAAATTTTGTTTTCACTTATGTAATTTAAATATTAATTTAGGACTCTCAAACAAGGAGCTTGTCAGCTTCCCAGATGTCCAAGTCGGATACAGACTCTGATGGTCAGTTCACATACATATTTGTTGCGAAAACTTTATTGTAGTGATATCCTTCTCATCTGAGAATGCTCATACTACTGGGAATGATGTGAAGGGATTAGAAGTGTTTTGGAGGATGAAGGAAAACCTCCTTGTGATCAGCCTTTGACCCTTGGGGCAAATGCTACTTCCGAAGGTTGTTTTTTCTGTTAGTGCAGTAGATAGACCTATCTTTTTCTTTATCACGTATATCATACTAACTTTGTCTCTTCTAACTTGTTGCAGCGTTCTCTACCCCAATTTTTGATGTACAACTTTCACCGAAAAAGGCTCTTCGTGCTGCAATGCTGAAGAGTCGATTTGCTGAAACTATTTTGAAAGCACAACAGAAGGCACTTCCTGATCATGTAAGCTCCCTAATTCATTAAAAAGATGTTATGAGCATTTTGCTATTAGACTATAGTGGTTTTACAGTAATAGTTTCTGCATCATTGATAGGGCGATAAAGTTGACCAAATGAAGATCCAACAGGAGAAGGAGAGGTTAGAAAGGAGGCAGCGTGAAGGTAAAAGCAACATCGTGTGCAATATTGCCGTGAATGCTATTTTTGTTGCTTATTGAACTGCAAACAGAATTTATTTGATAAAAAAAACTATCTTGTTGGATGATTAATGAATTTTAATGAAAGTCGAACTATGGGTAGCCCTCCAAGTAAATTTCTGTAAAGAGTAAATGGAAGAAACGCCTTTCCTCTCCCCTGCCTATCACATTTTTAGACTGACCATAAGAGTACACACTTGGTTTGAATTACGGTTGCTCTAATATTCATGTGATGTTTTTTCTTTTTAAATAAATAGCTTCCCATGAAAATATTGATTGAATTATGAATTTGGTTCATGGAGATTTTTTTATCTTTGACTAAATCATAGGCATTAAATTAAAGCCCCTCTTAAATTCGTACCAACCAAATTATAGTCTAGTCTAAATTATAGGATGGAAATAAACACTCTCCCTAACATAATTAATTAAGTGAAACCAAAACACTGCTCATTTTACTTCCATCTTTTCTATATTAAAACTTTTGATACTGTAAGGAGATTAATGTCCTGCGGACCAAATTCATAATTTTCCCTAAAAAATATCTCATGCATCGCTATGGGCATATGTACTTATTGATTGTGCATTTCCTCTTGTGAATCATGTAGAGAGAGAACGTATAGAAGCAGAAATAAAGGCTGCTGACATGGCCGTGCGATTAAAAGCAGAGGCTGAGAAGCAGCAGCAGAGAGAAAGAGACAGAGAGGCTGCCCGTATTGCTATTCAGAAGGTTATTCATCGACTATGTGTAACTACTTTTATCATATATTCTGTTCTCTAGCTATCGCAAGTATCCTTGACCAGTTCCTTCTGTCATTTAGATCCAAAGAACTGTTGAACTGGATCAGAATCTTGAGATGCTGAAGGAGCTGAAAAAGCTCAGTGGGGGATTCTTATTTGTCCAACATCACCGTGCAATAGTGAAGAGGTCATTCGATGAGAGCCAGTTGGAAAACCCATTAGAACGACTCGGTTTGTTTATGAAGGATGAATTTCTGGATGATGATGAAGAAACCATCTACAATGAAAATGGAGAAGAGAGGGAGAGTTTTTCCAAAAGCTGAAGAGAGAGGGAGACTTTTGTCAAGCTGAGTGTTTTGTCTGCTCGTTTGTAAAATGGCATTCATGTTTGGTTGGGTTAGGATTTAGGACTTCCGAGTACGATAACTTTGAGTAGAGTACAGAAGTTGAATGTATAGCCCAAAGTTCTATGGATGGGAAACTGAAAAGCAAAAACAGTATCTCCAAAAAAAAAAAAAAAAAAAAAAAAAAAAAAAAAA
>NW_019268557.1:785742-814223 GCF_002738365.1 Cucurbita moschata | reverse complement strand
AAAAAAAAAAAAAAAAAAAAAAAAAAAAAAAAAAAAGGGAAAAAAAAAACGAAGGACGTAGGTTTTGACTTGTGACGTTTCATGTCTACAGATTTTCTTGGGAGTTTATAAGACTATTGGCAGGTGGTCCTATCTGTGCCTCAAAGCTTGGGGATGGAGCGCCATAGGTGGTCCTATCTGTGCCTCAAGAACATCTCTCAAGTTGATAATGTAGGCGCCATAGATGTCATCTTTCTTAACTTGCAGACTTTGAACATGGTTGAGCTGATGATGAAATGTTAAACCACCTCCTTTATGGACAGCCCCCCTACTGAATATATATATATATATATATATATATATATATATAGAATATGGTTAGATTATAGAATGTTTCAGAAGATGAGCTTTATTTGCAAAATAGAAGATAAAAGTTGATATGGTTTTCAATCTGGAGTTTTGAATGAATGTACTGAACCGTTTGGATCCCACAAATGAATAAAAATTTTAATCTACATTTGGGGACCACATTTGAAGATCCTACGAATCAATAAAAAGTTAAATCTATGTTTGGATCTCATTTGAAGATCCGACGAATGAATAAAAAGTTAAATCTATGTTTGGACCTCATTTGAATCGATCCATTTATCCTATTGAAGATAAAGTTTAGTTTCAAATAGGAGGAGTATTGTCGTTTTATTACTTTTATTTCTCTCTATTATTTTTATTCAAAGTTTGAAAGGGCTTTAAAACTTAATGAAGTGAGAAGGATTTGAATTGGTTTTACACAGGAATAAATTAGTTGTATAAATAAAGAAAAGAAATGGGAATAAAATAAGAAGTGAAATTCTACTCCTTTTTTTTGTTTTTGTCATTCATTATATTAAAGCAACTGATATAGTCAAATAAAATAATTATTAAATAATTAAAAGATAAAAGATAAAAGGATGACACAACTTTATTACAAGACTTTTTGGTACCCAATAATTTGTTTTATCACTTGGAGTTGCGTAGTGGATCAAAACTTTGCTTTCAAACACCCAACAAACGTGCCAACTTATTCTTATTTTATTAATTTCTTTTTATATACATATATATATATATATATATATACATACACGTGTCATGTTATAACTAAGTCAACACTAGTTTTTTATTACCCAAATTGCTGGGTATATGACAACAGCTCCCATGTCCTGCTACCTCCTAACGTTGTCCTACAAAAAATAAAAAATAAATAAAAATACAAAAAAACGTTTTGGTTTGATAAAAAAATCTTATAAGAAGATATGAAACTATGATCATTTTTTTTTTCTTTAAAGAATTGATAGTTAAAACAAGTTTGACTTAGAGCAATTCTATATTGGACGACTTTTTTTTTTTTCTAAAGAAATATATGAGTAAAGACAAAATATACTAAATGACTCGTGTTAGTTCGAGAAATATCAGACTCATTAGGTATCCAACTTTTAAATGCCATATCCTAATCTGAATTTTGAGCATATATCATTACCCAGTCTGAAAAAAACAAAAAAACAATTGATTCAAATGATTATGGACATCAAAAATATATTTTGAATCGGATGTGTTCATGTAGTTTAAAATAATTGTTTAATTTATTAATATATAAGAAACTATATTTGGTATTAATTATTTGAAAATATAATATAATGAGCAGAAAGAAAGGTGAGACGACAAACTCATACATAAACCAATGTTATTAACATGTGATATGGATATTATTCTATTTTATTTTAATGTTAAATAAAAGTTGAGTGGACTGATTCAATCCATTTTGAATGAAATATTTATATATTAATTAATTGGTGCCCCTCTTATTAAAATTGAAACATTTATTTATTTATTTATTTTAATTATAATTAGAGAAAGATGAATGAGGATTAATTGGGTTGATTAGTTGGTGGGATCTTCATCCGCTCCAAGTGGGATTTTCCACTGAAAGATTGGGTGAAGAAGTCCTTGAAATAATCCTCCATCACAATCCTTCTAAACAATGGTGGGCTTTGAGTTTGTGGTCCGATCTCTGCCTCAAATCTGGGATTGTAGAACACCGCTATAGACATTCTCCCTTTCTCCGAGTTCACCGCCGCCCTGTGCTCAATGCTGTTGTAAACCCCATTGCTCATGATCTCAACAACGTCGCCCACGTTCACCATCAGCCCGTCTGGGATGAAACTCACTGGGAACCATGTCCCATCTTTCTTCACTTGGAGACCTTCCACTCCGTTCAGCTGGTTCAATATCGTCACCCCCGTCGCGTCCGAGTGCGGTCTCAAACCCACCACTAACTCCGGCCTTGGACATGGCGGATAATACGTCATCCTTACTGCCTCCATTCCATCCTCGAACAACTCCTCCATCTTCCTCACTTCCATCTCCAAATTCCCCGCCATCATCCTCAACAAACTCATCGCTATCTTCTTTGTCGCTTTCAAGTACGATTCTAACGTATTTCTGTATTTTCACGTAAAATTAATAAGCTTGATTTAATAAAAGATAAAAAATTGTTTGGTAGTTATTCACTTCAATTTGAGAAAAATTCATTTATTTGTTTTGACATATTTTGATAATCCCGGTAGGTTCGTGTTAGGGAGGGACCTTAAGGATGGAGGGAAGTGGGGAAGGAGATGGGGTTTTCTTCTCGAAAGAGGATTGGTGATCATGTAAAACCTATCGCCCCAATCAAGCTTCTGATCCATGGATCGAACCACGGTTCCATAGCCCTCAAATTCTCCGGCCTTCATACAAAACTTCATCTTCTCATCTAGTGGAAGCTCAAAGAACCCTTCAATCTCACTCTTCACCTCTTCCAACAATGAACTGCTAACCCCATGGTTCACTAGCTGAAAAAAGTTATAAACAACAACAACAACGCACGTTTGACTTAGTCAGACACATATCATATCATATCATGGATCATAGTAGTAGGTACCTGAAACAAGCCCCATTGCTTGCAAGCGGAGTGAAGATTGAGAAGCTCAGAGCGGGAATGTTGCGGTGAGAGTAATCGACTCATATCGATGGTCGGTGGGGCGGGGAACGTGGAAGGATGGGAGGTAGAAGAAGGCTCCTGATCCAAACGAATGAAGTTTTGTGGGATATTGATTTTGGAGCTGCTTTCTACCAGCTCTTTTAAGCTTATCATCTTGTCTTCTTGTTTGTGGCTGCGTTTTATGGCATTAGTTTATCATCTATTTATACACACACTCAAACAAAAAGAAGTAGATTTACACACACATCTTTCCAATCTTCTTACTTTTTCACACCCTTTTATTCTCTTTCTTTAAGCCTACTCCCAACAAATATATATATATATATATATATATATATATATATATAGTTGTCTTATTCAAAATGTCTATATTTAATAGGAACATTCACACACGTGTCCCTTAATAGGGAAGGAATGATCAGCTTTGGTCTACAAGATCTTTTTTAATGCCTATGGAAACTAAGTGTAATTTTAATGGCTATGGTTCATGATTACGAGCCCGTACTATGCAAGACTAGTTGACTCAAGCATAATGTGGAGACCAAGTCAACGTTTTTATGGATGCGTAATGGGTTTGTCAGGGGTTCTTCAACTATTCTCTCTATGATGATTATGCTGTATGTAAAGTACTAATCAATCTCTAACAGTGAATTGTGTTGACTGAGTTTGAACAATTACGTGGTGGTCGTGTTTCACCTCCACACTCATTTATGCTACTATTTTTGTCGAGTTGTGAACGGGAGGTATGAAATTTAGGGTGAACATATTCTTTAATATGGCATACATTGAACATGCAAACAATATTCAAATGGACCATAATAGGTTGCATTCAGGTAATGATCGTAGAATTTTTTTTAATATTCTGATTCCTTACTTTAATGGACAAGAATACATTTGGAATTAGGATTCGAATCTAATTCTAATTGGGTTCTTCGTAGATTTCAATTTTCCCATATTTTTTAATTTTGAATGCACAAACATCCACTTATTCTCACCACTAGAATCATTTTGTTGGGAAGAAAATGAATCGATCCTTTGAATCGATGGTTCGAGTATGAGTATACCATTAATTTTTGTAAAAGTTTAATGTAGATTGACATAAAGTTATATGAGTCATACATCGACTAATTAAGATGAAGATATGATTACAAAGGTTGCCATCTGGTTGAGCAGGGATGGCCACAACTCCCCCGCATAGCAAAAACGTGGAGAAAACAGAGTTAATAAGTCATTGCTTACGACAGGATGAGAATAAGAGAGAAGATGGAATCAGTGGCTCACCCTGACCCAGCCTTTATTATCGCAATCTGTATTGGTTTGCGGGGTGGCATTTTGACAAACACCTTTGTGTGTGTATGGGTGGGCGGTGGAGACGGATGGGAGAAGCTCAACCCTCTCGCGTCTCTCGCAATTTGACTGTCCTTTTCATTGCACTAAAGGGATTTTAATTGCCAACACAAAAACGAAGACAACGTGATGATGTTCTCCGACATGTTTTGTTGGCAAACCCACCGATGAAGTGGAACACACCCTCAAATCAAAACCCCACATTTGCCCCCACTCAAACCATCTCAACTATTTTATCGGGGAGAATAACGAAACCTCTCCTTATTAAAACTTTGAAAACAAATTCAAAATAAAAAGTTCAAAGAGGATAATATCTACTAACGAGAACACTGAATACCGAAGGAAAGGATACTGAATGGAGTGCCAGCGTGAATGCTAGCTCCAAAGAGAGGTGAATTGTGAGATCCCACGTCGATGGGAGAGAGAGAGAGAAACGAGTACCAACCAAAATGATAGATAGAACAAAAATGAGAGATAAAATTATAAATTATGGTGATAATAAAAGTCTTGCTCATGTGCTTTGAAAAATACACGAAATAGAATTTAATCACATAGAAATATGAGAATAAAACGTGCATATTATTTTTGTGTGGAATGATACACACATATCATTACATTAAATGCATTTTTTATCTTCATTTTTTTCTTCGCCATCTTTTAGGACGACCATAAGCAACAACGATATGTCTTATAAGTCCTCTAACGATGCACGATGTCAATTTCAAGATTAAATCTCGATGTCTTCTTCATCTACATCTATGTCGACAATTGGGACCCATCGATCAGATTCAACGTCTCATTTTCTTGGTTATCAAGATATTTGATGATGTATTAAATAATTGGAGTTGAGAGTTGTGAATTTTAACACTTAAAATTGGGAGAGAAAATCCTTGACATGGAACCCTACTGGGCTTTCAAAAGTGGGCTTTCAAAAGTGGGCTTTCAAAAGTGGGCTTTCAAAAGTGGGCTTCTAAGCTTGAGAAAAAGCCCAATCAATGTATAAGAAACTTTTCAAATTAAATTTTAACTTTTTATTTTGTTCTTTTTTTTTTATTTTTTTATTTTTAACTCTTTAATGGATACATATCTCCTCTTAAATTTATCATCTCTTTTATATATTCAGAGTTGGTTCTAATTATTCAGAGTTAGTTAAGACGGTTGGATGTAAATCGGACGGTGAAACTAGGGATTGCCGCCGCCTCAAATAATTTATGAAATGTATAGTTTACTAACTTCCATGGAAATGGAGGACAGCACTTGTTTTCTTCTCGTGGCAACTAAGTAGCAAGTCAACACCACAATCACCGCTTTGAAAAATCCATGGAATCCAATACTGAAATCGTTAACTTTGGAACATCCATCATAGTGCCCAGTGTTCTGGAGCTGGCTAAGCAGCCCCTTTCGAAGATCCCCCTTCGCTATGAACGCGCCGATCAGGACCCGCCTATGGTTTCCGACAGAGATTCTGGACCGTCGGTACCGGTCGTTGATCTTCACCGATTGGCCGTCGGAGATTCTGCTGCTGCTTCGGAATTGGACAAGTTGCATTCTGCATGTAAGGAATGGGGATTCTTCCAGGTATGTAGATGTATTGTAAACCGTCTGCTAATTGTGCCCTAATCTCACGATTACAATCTTTTGGGACTGTGACTGTGAATCGTGAATGAAGATTGGTAAGTCATTGGTTTGATGGGATTCCCCATTTTGCTGCAATGATCTAGATCAAGATGTTGAAATCTACTCTCTTTGATGGCTCTTCGTCTGCTATTATCTGATTGTAGTTTTATGTTATGCATAGCCTTCCTAAGATTAGGATTATAAGTGTCATGGTCTGAGGTCTCACATCGGTTGAAGATGGGAACGAAACATTCCTTATAAGGGTGTGGAAACCTCTCCCAAGTAGATGCATTTTAAAATTGTGAGGCTACAACCATACATAACTAGCCAAAGCGAATAATATCTACCGGCGGTGGGCTTAGACTATTACAAATGATATCAGAGCCCTACACCAGGCGCTGTGCCAACGAAGACGCTGGCCCCCAAGGGGTGGATTGTGAGGTCCCACGTCGGTTGGAGAGGGGAATGAAACATTTCTTATAAGAGTGTGGTTAAGACCGTGAGATTGATGGCGATACGTAATGGGCCAAAGTAAACAATATCTAGTAGCAATGAGATTGGGCCGTTACATGTGTCATGTCGGATGTCACTAGAGAATTTCTGAAGACTGGAAGGTAAAGTTACAAAGAGAAACAATTGGCAACGAATGAGTATTACAATATTGTTTCTCTCTCATGTTACATCCTTCTGTAAGGCCTTTGATCTCAAATAAGGTTTTATGGTGGTGGGAGAGCTCTTCCCTCGGTATGGGAAACCTATTAGTCAACATAATTGAATATGGGTGTTTAAGAAAGCTTCGACCATTCATAATGGCCACCCAACCAAATGGGGTTGGATTGGATTATAAATTAGTTGGAGTTATTTTCACGGGTTCTGTCATTTTGAGGAAGAATCTCTGTAGAAAGAAGCCTAGGAGTTACTTAGACAGTTTCTTCTTGTAATTGTGAAGTCTGGCGCTTCCTGGCCTGTGGTTGGTTCTGATAATTGTTCTTGGCAGATCATAAACCATGAAGTTTCCACCTCATTGCTGGAGGAATTCAGAATGGAAATTGAAAGTTTCTTCAATCTTCCCTACGCTGAAAAGAAGCTGCTGTGGCAAAACTCACAGAATCAAGAAGGATTTGGGCAGCTCTTTGTGGTATCAGAGGAGCAGAAGCTTGATTGGTCAGACATGTTCTACATAACCACTCTCCCTCTTGATCTGAGAGAGCCTCGTCTATTTCAAAAGCTTCCACCAAAACTCAGGTTTTTGGCCAATTCTTGAAACTCAATCGAATGGTATGATTTTGATTTCTAATTCCCTTATTGCAGAGAGACTTTGGAAGCTTACTCAACTGAAGTTAAGAAGTTAGCAATTGTCATCTTGGATCATTTGGCCAAAGCTCTGAAGATGGATGTTGAGGAAATGAGAGAGCTCTTTAGAGATGGTGTTCAGTCAATGAGGTTGAATTACTATCCTCCATGCCCTGAGCCCGATAAGGCGATCGGATTTTCAGCACATTCAGATGCTGATGCTCTGACAATTCTCTATCAGCTCAATGAAGCCGAAGGATTGCAAATTCGAAAGGATGGGAGATGGGTTTCTGTTAAACCACTTCCAAACGCATTTGTAGCCAACATTGGAGACATCATGGAGGTGCTTCATGGTCTCTATGTGCATTCATCTTTTTCTGATACCTTTCATTAACTTGCTAGCAATTTACTGTGTTTGGCCTATCTCTCTGCCTTTGCTGCAGATTGTAAGCAATGGTGTATACAAGAGCATCGAGCATAGAGTTTCACTGAATTTCTCCAAGGAGAGGCTTTCAGTAGCTACATTCCACAGCTCAAATCTAAACTCGGAGTTGGGTCCAGCTAACAGCCTCGTAGGACCGCATAACCCCGCAGTTTTTAGAAGAGTTATGTTGGAAAAGTACTTCAAAGACTTCTTTGCTCGAAAACTAGAAGGAAAATCATACCTTGAGCAGATGAGAATAGAGAATATGGGCGACCATGCTTGTTAAAAAGTTATCTACCGACAAGAAACAAAAATAAAGTATATGCTCGTCGCACAAGTGGAAGAAATTAGACATCCATATCAGAAACAGTGAAATGAGGAATGAAATGTTACAGGTTGATCTCACATTCTTATCCATTAATTTTCTGACCTTTATTCTGTATTATTTCTATGGTTAAGGTCTGAATGCTAGCTACTTGATTTCTCATCATAGCTCTGTATTCTTCCTACTGTCATGGTCTGAATGTTGGCGACAACTTAGCATCTTTTGCATCTCTTCAGCTTGCTTCATTCGTTGTGTAGGAGATTCATCATGAATCCCAGCTAATGAATGTAAAGAAAACATTGCTATTGATAAATTTAAGCACTTGATATATTTTCAATTAGTTTCAGTTGTTGGGAAGCTGAAATAGAACTATTTTGTGCCTGGTTGATCCCACCAAGAAACTAAATGTCTCTGGATTAATAGAAAGAAAAAAAGATCCAACTGGTGGGAAGTTTATCAGACAACTATGATGATATACTCATAGTTGGTTCCAATCTTTGTGAGGTTGGATGCGTCAATGATTCCACATAGAAACAACATTTCTCATTGGATTAATTGAAAAAGTCCAACTTGTGGTAAAAGAAAATTATTTTATTCAGAATTTGAGCTTATCCATCTCCAAAAAACTCTACTTACATGTTCTAGGTTAGTTTCAATATTTGGAAAACTTGAAATTCAACCATTGTGTGCTTCGTGGATCCCACAAAGAAACAAATTTCTCATTGGAGTTGTAAAATAATCCAGCTTGAAGTTGCAATGTTTATTTTATTTGGATTTGGAGCTTGTTGATCGACAGAAGCTATCTGACAAATTGAAAGGCAGCTGAACACTAGCTTTGTCTTAATAGTTGCATTGGGAACTCAGCTTTGTTAAAGAGTTGTAGATATATGTGTGTTTAGAGGGAGCTACTGGGAGCTTTGTTGGGAGATGGAGCCACAAGTAATGAAGCTGCAGCTGAGAGATTCTCTTCCGGTGCCTTGCGTTCAAGAGTTGGTCAAAAGCTCGCCGTCGACAGTTCCCCATCGATATATTCGCCCCGACCAAGATCCTCCTTTTGAGTTCACAGACACTTCGACTCAAGTCCCTGTTATTGACATGCACAAGTTGCTGTCCTCCAACAATTGTGAGGATCCTGAACTTGCTAAGTTCCATCATGCTTGCAAAGATTGGGGTTTCTTCCAGGTACTTGCTGTTTGACCTGTCTTAAAAGCTTTCCTTAATATCATTCTGTTGATTCATTTTCTTTCTCATCAGCTGATAAATCATGGAGTGAGTGATGTATTGGTGGAGAGTATGAAATCAGGCATTCAAGCACTCTTTAATCTTCCAATGGAAGAGAAGAGCAAGCTGTGGCAAAGACCAGGAGATGTTGAAGGATTTGGACAGAGCTTTGTTGTCTCTGAGGAGCAGAAGCTTAATTGGGGAGATCTCTTTGGACTTTTTATGCTCCCCACTTACTTAAGGAAACCTCACTTGTTCCCCAACCTCCCTCTTCCATTCAGGTAGTATTTCCTGTATTTTTCCACACATTAAGATATGCAAGACAAGCTTGATTTGTTGTGTATGATGGGTTTCCTTTTCGTCTGTTCTTTTAGAGATGATTTGGATGCTTATGCACTGGAGATGAAAAATCTAGCCATGAAACTGCTTGAATTAATGGCGAAGGCACTGAAAATGGAGATTTGCGAGATGAGAGAGGTGTTTGAAGAAGGAATGATGTCAACAAGAATGAACTACTATCCTCCATGTCCTCAACCTGAACTTGTCATTGGACTCAATAACCATTCTGATGCATCTGCCATTACCATTCTTCTTCAAGTCAATGAAATGGAAGGCCTCCAGATAAGAAAGGATGGGAGGTGGGTTCCTGTTAAGCCTCTCCCAAACGCCTTTGTTGTCAATATTGGAGACGTTATGGAGGTAAAAGTTGTCATTTTCGTCTCTATATATTTTGAATCAACCCCGTAAAACCTGATTCGTTTCGATGTTGAATACGAACAAACCTTCAGATTATCACGAATGGAACGTATCGTAGCATCGAGCATCGTGCAACGGTGAACTCAGCGAAGGAGAGGCTCTCAGTGGCCATGTTTTACAGCCCAAGATTGGATGGGGAGATAGGTCCTGCCCCAAGCTTGGTCACTCCAGAAAGACCTGCCTTGTTTAAAACAATTGGAGTCACAGATTTCCTCAAAGGATTCTTCACCAGGGAACTGAATGGGAAGTCATATCTTGATGTCATGAGAATCCAAAAGGAATAGATATAATCAAAACGGCTGCTTTGTTGTTGATTTCTGAAACTTCATATAATAGCTCTGCTTGGAATATATTGCTACAAGATGTTGTATTGTTTTAATACTGTTCTGAACAAATCTGAGCGGGGAAGTGGTGGCGATCCGATGAATACCCAGTTCAGATTTTGAAGTAAATGCAAGGGGGTGAGTGGGGTCTTCACTTTTTCCTGTTTTATCAAAATCAATTCAAGATTTGAAGAAAGTTGAAGTGGGATTCTTCCGTTTTGATCAAAAAGCAAACCCCATTACAAAATTGGAGAAGAATCAAAGTGTATAAGGTTGGTATTTTACCTGTTTTGATCCAAACTCAGTTCAGATTTTGAATAAAGATGAAGTGGGTAAGTGGGTGTTCTACTATCCTCATCGAAACCCACTTCACAATGTGGAACTAATTCTTGTTCGTTCTTTCAATTTGTTCAATACACCATCAAAACCATGAACTTCAAATCCCATGTACCAAGTAAAAGGTGATGTAAGAAGACTCTAACGCGTTTCATTCCTCCTTCCCGTTGTGATATGTCACGATCTCGAGCCTCGAATCTTTTTCTTGGTTCTCAACAACATTCCATAAACTGATTCTTGGTTCTCAACAACATTCCATAAACTCTCTAAGTAGAAGTCGTGTTTGAACTTTTCTCCTATGAATAGCGTCCCCAAATTCGAAAGAACGATGAGAACAAGTGTTTGAACTTTTCTCCTATGAATAGCGTCCCCAAATTCGAAAGAACGATAAGAACAAGTGTTTGAACTTTTCTCCTATGAATAGCTTCCCCAAGTGTTTGAACTTTTCTCCTATGAATAGCTTCCCCAAATTCGAAAGAACGATAAGAACAAGTGTTTGAACTTTTCTCCTATGAATAGCGTCCCCAAATTCGAAAGAACGATAAGAACAAGTGTTTGAACTTTTCTCCTATGAATAGCGTCCCCAAATTCGAAAGAACGATAAGAACAAGAATAGCGTGTGTACTGAAAAAATCTAAAATGTCTGCCCTTTTTTAAGTGGCATCGAGACACTGGAGCTAGTGTTTTGATACTACGAACGGAAGTCACTTAATTTGATTGAGCACATATTTTCATATGACAAAATATTTACGTGGCTTTGCTAATTGAATTTATATAATTTGGGGATATTTATTTATAATTTTTTTTTAATAATTTTAAGTGACCAAAAATATTTTGTTTACTCCATTAATAAAAATTACTTTTTTAAAAATATATTTGGAAGAAAAATAGATAGATTATGGTGAAATCAAATATATATTAAGAAAAAATAAATTTGTAATTAATAAAATCAGTTTGAAATATAATGAAACAAGAAAGTTGCTACTTAATCCTTTTTTCAAAAACAAATGTAAGATAAATAATACTTTATTGAAATAATTTTTTTTAAAAATAAATTTAAAATCTATTTAAATCATGGTTTGTTAGGAAAATCTCCTTTTAGCAAAATATAGACAAATATAATTAATAATTTAGAAATTTAAATAGATAATTGAAAAAAAGCAAATTCTTTATTCTTACATCTTCATTTTTTTTCCAAAAAAAAAAAATCAATAAATTATGAGTATATAGAATAAATAAATAATATATATATATATATATATATATGTAAAAGGAAATAAACAAAATGTTTGTGAATTTGCTAAATATAATTATTCTAGAAGGAGGCGGACGTGGAATCATAACTTAGGTTCATGAAACTATAATTTCCCCAAGCATTCCTTCTTCTATTAAAGCACTTGCAAATTGCCCCAATTTCAGTTCCTCCTCAACCTCCACTCTTTCTGCACTCACCTCAACCGCCATGGACGCCGCCGCCTCCTCCGCCTCGCCGCCGAATGGACGACACTATCACAGCGTCCCTTTCTATAAACTCTTCTCATTCGCCGATCGCTTCGACACTGTGTTGATGATCGTCGGCACCGTCAGCGCCGTCGCTAATGGCCTCTCTCAGCCGCTCGTGACGCTCATTTTCAACAAGATGATCAACTCCTTCGGCTCCGCTGATCAGTCTGACGTCGTCGCTCGAGTTTCCCAGGTTCGTCTTCCACTTTTTTTTTTTCTTTTTTTTAAATACTTTTGTTCTAAATATAAATGAAATTAGTTTATATTTTCAAAAAATATTAATTTCTAATTAATTTTTTTTTCTTTGCATTATTTATGAACAGATGATTTATTCTTATAAAAATAATGGAAATTATGAATTTTCTTTGCAAATCAAAAAGAAAAAAAAATAATTGCTTATTTTTATTATTATTTTATTTTAATTAGAGGTGTAGATAAAAAATTAAATATATATATATATATACACACACATATATATATATATATATATATATAAATAAATAAATAAAAATATTAATATATACTTTAAAAAAAACTTGTTTGTTTGGCTTCCAGATTTCCATAGACTACGTGTATGTGGGCATTGGCACTGGAATTGCTTCATTCCTACGTAAGTGTCAACAAATATTTTCTTCTTATTATATATAATATTGTGATATCACATCCGAGTATAAAACATTTTTTATAAAGTGTGTAAATTTGTCTTCGGTGGACGCGTTTTAAAATTTTGAGAGGAAGCTTAATATATGAATCGGTGTTGTGCCTAAGCTGTTATAAGCTGTTAGTAAATGATGTGTTGATTGACATATAAACATAATAATCGATTGCAGAGGTTGCATGTTGGATGGTAACAGGAGAAAGACAGGCAGCACGAATTCGAGCATTGTATTTGAAAACAATACTAAGACAGGACATTACATACTTCGACACTGAAACTTCAACTGGAGAAATTGTTGGTCGAATGTCTGGAGACACTGTTCTTATTCAAGATGCCATGGGAGAGAAGGTATTTGTTCTTTATTTTCTCATTCTTACTCTTTTGTTGCATCTTGTTTCAAATTTGTTTGTTTGATGATGTAGGTGGGGAAGTTCATACAGTTAATATCAACTTTCTTCGGTGGTTTTGTGATTGCCTTTGTGAGGGGATGGCATCTTGCTGTGGTTCTGCTCTTCTGCATTCCTGCCATTGTAGCTGCTGCTGGTGCCGCTTCACTCATCATGTCTAGAATGTCAAGCCGTGCACAGAATGCTTATGCTGAAGCTGGGAACGTTGTAGAACAAACCATTGGAGCCATTAGAACAGTAAGAATTGGGTTAAGACTATTATTGTGAGATTCCACGTCGGTAGGAGAGGAAAACGAAATATTTCTTAGAAGGGTGTGAAAAACTCTCCCTAACATACGCGTTTTTAAAACTGTAAGGTTGACGGTAATACATAACCGGCCAAAGCAGACAATATCTACTCGCAGTGGGCTTGAGCTGTTACAAATAGTATCAGAGCTAGTCACCGGATAGTGCGAGACACTAATCGTAGTAGGGCTAGACTCTTTCCATAGTAGAAGTATTTTAAAACCTTGAGAGCCCAAAAGGGAAAGTTCAAAAAGGTGCTAGTAATAGGCTTGGGCTGTTACAAACGTTATAAGAGCCAAACACTGAACGATGTGCCAGCGAGACGCTGGACCCCAAGGGGGTGGATTATGAGATTCCACGTCGGTTGGAGAGGAGAATAAAACATTCATTAGAAGGGTATGGAAACCTCTCCCTATTAGACGCGTTTTAAAACTGTGAAGCTGACGACAATACGTAACGGGTCAAAATGAATAATATCTAATAGCGGTGAGCTTGGACTAACCTGACCTGTGTTTGTTGTTTCTTTGATTATTCAAGGTAGCGTCCTTCACTGGGGAGAAACAAGCTATCGAGAAATACAACGAGAAGCTGAAAATAGCCTACAAGTCAACTGTTCGACAAGGACTTGCCTCAGGTTTAGGACACGGCATAATCTTGCTTATCATCTTTGGCACTTATGGGGTTGCTGTATGGTATGGATCCAAGCTTATCATTCAGAAGGGGTACAATGGTGGACAAGTTATCAATGTTATATTAGCAATTTTGGCTGGTGGAATGTAAGTTCAAATCTTCATTTTCATTTCACATGATCCCTATGCTTTGGTCTATGAAATTCACCAACTTTTTTCATGGTACAAGGTCATTGGGCCAGACATCACCTGTGCTGAATGCATTTGCTTTAGGACAGGCTGCCGCTTACAAAATGTTCGAGACGATCGAGCGAAAACCGAAGATCGACTCCTACGATGCCAGTGGTGTAGCACTGGAAGACATACAAGGTGACATTGAACTTAAAGATGTCTACTTCAGATATCCTGCACGCCCAGATGTGCAGATCTTTTCAGGATTCTCGTTGTCTGTTCCCAGTGGAACCACGGCTGCACTTGTTGGACAGAGCGGAAGCGGGAAGTCAACAGTTATCAGTTTGCTAGAAAGGTTCTATGATCCTGATTCTGGTGAAGTACTCATAGATGGAGTGAATTTGAAGAAGTTTAAGCTCAAATGGATTAGAGAAAAAATTGGTCTTGTTAGCCAAGAACCTATTCTCTTTACAGCTACTATAAAAGAGAACATACTGTACGGTAAAGAAAATGCCACAGAAGAAGAGGTCAGAGCGGCTACTGAGCTTGCTAATGCTGCAAAGTTCATTGACAAGCTGCCTAAAGGGCTTGATACAATGGTAGGCGAGCATGGTACCCAGCTATCAGGTGGACAGAAGCAAAGAATAGCCATTTCAAGAGCCATCCTGAAAAATCCGAGGATTCTACTCCTGGATGAAGCTACCAGTGCTTTAGATTCAGAATCAGAGCGGATTGTTCAAGATGCACTTGTAAGAGTGATGGCTAACCGGACAACTGTGGTTGTTGCACATCGCTTGACAACTATAAGGAATGCTGACACTATAGCAGTGGTGCATCGAGGGAAACTCCTTGAACAAGGTTTGCTATAGATTCAAGTAATTTCAGATTCCCATTTCCATAGTTTGAGCTAACCAAAATTTGAAATTTAGGAACACATGATGAGCTGATCAAAAATCCTGATGGAGCTTATTCCCAGCTACTCCGTTTGCAAGAAGGAACAAGAACAGGAACAGGAACAGAAACCAAGCCAATGATGAGATCCATAAGTAGGGGTTCATCAGGTAGTCGTCATTCATTCACAATCAACTTTGCCATTCCAGGTTCAGTTCATATCCACGATGAAGAAATCAATGAAGACAGACCAGAAAGAAAAGACATTGATATGGAAAAGCCTAAAAGTGTTTCATTGAAACGATTAGCAACCTTGAATAAGCCTGAACTTCCTGTCTTGCTGCTTGGATGTATTGCAGCTGTCTTGAATGGCATGGCTTTTCCTATCTTTGGCCTCTTACTCTCAAGTGCCATTGGAATGTTCTATAAACCAGCAAACCAGCTTCAGAAAGAATCCAAGTTTTGGGCATTTCTGTATCTCTGTCTAGGATGTCTCACATTCTTTGCTTCATCTTTGCAGAATTGCCTTTTTGGAATTGCAGGCGGAAAGTTAATCGAACGGATTCGGTCTTCGACATTCGAAAAGATTGTCCACCAACAGATTAGTTACTTTGATGATCCTGCAAACACAAGGTCAGTTTAAGAATTTGAATTTTTTGTTTCATCAACATCATGTTTTTAAGGTAGAACTCCTTCCCATATTTCAGTGGCGCAATTGGTGCAAGGTTGTCTACTGATGCTGCCACAGTTAGAAGGCTTGTAGGGGATGCCTTGGCCTTAGTAGTCCAGAATATTGCGACCATCACAGTTGGGCTAATCATAGGATTCTCAGCTAACTGGATACTGGCAATTGTAATTCTAGCAGTGTCTCCTTTGCTGCTTACACAAGGCTACTTCCAGGCCAAGTTCACGAAAGGGTTCAGTGCAGATGCCAAGGTCATGTATGAAGAAGCCAGTCAAGTCGCCAGTGATGCGGTCAGCAGCATCAGAACCATTGCATCATTTTGCTCTGAGAAGAAGGTGATGGATTTATATGAAAAGAAATGTGAGGACCCTGTCAAGAATGGAGTCCGCCTAGGACTCCTCAGTGGCGCCGGCTTTGGCTTTTCTTTCTTTGCTCTCTTCTGCACAAATGCCTTTTGCTTCTACATTGGATCCATTCTTGTGAAACATGGCAAGGCAACATTCCCCGAAGTCTTCAAGGTTCAAATATAACCTTTTTCTGTTCTTCCACCTCCATGTTTACGATATTTAGTATATGATTGTTCTTCATTTTCTGCGACAGGTCTTTTTTGCTCTTACAATTACTGCCGTGGGTGTTTCCCAAACCACTGCCTTGGCTCCTGATAGCACCAAAGCCAAGGATTCCGCTGCCTCTATATTTAAAATACTCGACAGCAAGCCTAACATTGATTCAAGCAGCAGCGAAGGTGTGACACTTACCTCTGTAGCTGGAAATATCGAGTTTGATCATGTTAGCTTCAAGTATCCAACAAGGCCAGATATTCAAATTTTCCGCGATCTAAGCTTACGCATCCCATCGGGAAAGGTAAAACAACAACAATAATTCTCCATAATGGTATGATTTTATCTACTTTGAGCATAAGCTCTACAAGGTGAAACTCTCTCTCAACAATTCTCAACAATCCTACTTTGGAACAAAGTATACTATAAAGCCTCCTCCGAACTCTAATAATAAACCCCATTTCAAAAAGTTTCCCTTTTAGTTCTTGTATTGCTTAGATTGAATGTGTATTCTCCTCTGCAGAGTGTTGCATTGGTTGGTGAGAGTGGCAGCGGGAAATCGACGATAATCAGTCTAATAGAAAGATTTTACGACCCAGATTCGGGGCGTGCTCTTCTTGACGGAGTGGAAATTCACAAGTTCAAACTGAGGTGGGTGAGGCAGCAAATGGGGTTGGTGAGTCAAGAGCCAATATTGTTCAATGAAACAATTCGCTCCAACATAGCTTATGGAAACCCAGAAAACGCAGCAACCGAGGAAGAGATAATGGGAGCAGCAAAAGCAGCCAATGCCCACAATTTCATTTCTTCACTGCCGGGAGGCTACGAAACCTCAGTAGGAGAAAGAGGAGTCCAGTTATCAGGCGGCCAAAAACAGAGGATAGCCATTGCGAGAGCCATTCTGAAGAACCCAAAAATTCTTTTACTGGACGAGGCAACGAGCGCGCTGGATGCCGAGTCAGAGCGCGTGGTTCAAGAAGCATTAGATAGAGTGATGGTTAACAGAACCACCGTCGTCGTCGCCCACCGCCTTGCCACCATTAGAGGCGCTGACATTATTGCTGTTGTCAAAAATGGTGCAATTGCAGAGAAGGGCCGCCATGAGGAGCTGATGAAGATCAGTGATGGCGCTTATGCATCCTTGGTGGCACTCCATTCAAGTTCTTAATTTTAGGAACAAACTCAACAAAATATTCTGTGTTTTTATATATAAATATAAATATATCTATATATATAGATTTAGTAAATATAAAATAAAAATTTTAAAATTTATAGACTTATTAAATATTAAAAAAAAATTAAAGATATCATTAATAAAATTACTATATAAAAATCTAATGAGAAAATTATAATTAGGTTTCTCCCATCTTTCCTTCCTTTATTTATTTGTTTATTTTCTATTTTCCGTACTTATGTACTTCATTCTTAGAAGACTCAAAAAGTTGATATTTGAAGCATTATAATTATTATTTTTTAATTATTAGAGTATGATTATTCAATGTTGTTGTATTGTATAGAACAAAAGGGCTTTTTATAATGATATATTTATCATTTTATTTTTATTTAAAATTTTAAAATTTTAAAATTAATTTAAATATATGACACACCGATTTAAAATTTTGTTAATAAGTCATTAATAATAAATTTTCATTTTGGCATCTAATAGATATAAAATTAAAAGTTCATAAATTTATTAAATATCTTTAAAGCTCATTAATTTATTAAATATGAAATAAAAAAATTTAAAAGACATTATTATATACGATTGTGAATATATTTGATACAAAATTGAATTTATTTGTAAAATGGAATATTATTTAATTTAGGAAAATTATTTATAAAAAAGAAGATCCAACACGAGAAATTTAAGGGTGACGTCAAAATCCAGTATAAAAAAAATGAAAACATTTAATTGGATTTTGTTTATATATTATAATGAGAAAAACAGTGAGAGTGGAACATGGCACATTCCCAATCACTCGCATTCGTTCACTCTTTTCTTTGGATTTTTCTGACAATAAATTTGGGACCAAATTTCATTAAATTTCTTTCCTTTTTTTTCTTTTCAGAATATAAAGTTTCTTTATTTCTTAAATTTCCTCTCACATAGACTGTGTGATTTTTTTTAGTGTAAATTTCTTTTGTGATGTTTAATCTTTAGAAATAAGAATAAGAACAACAACAATAAGTGTTTCTCCCAAAAAAAAAATGGTGAGAAATGTTTTTATTTTAATATCATTTCAAATCTCACCTACAAACAAAGCAGAGGAGATGGATAAAAAATGGAATCTTCCTGCGATTTTTAACATTGGGGGAAGTGAGAAGGGCACATAGCGTTGGGGGATTGGGAATCCCAATTGGCGCTTAAGCAATTTGGGGAGTGAGTGAACCTCCAGATCGTCATCCCCACCTGTCCCTTCCTCTGCCATATCCTTTTTCCATATATATATGTATAAACCCACCTCACAATTTTTGCTCTCTTTCAATCTTTTCTGAGGCTGCGGAGCCTCCAAGTTTGTGTTTCTCCAGAAACTCCCTTCCCTTCCATTGCTTTTTGTGTTCATCATGCCGTCAGGTGCTAAGAAGCGAAAAGCTGCCAAGAAAAAGAAGGAATTGGAAGCTCACATCAACCCTTCTTCCATCGCCTCCCAAGGTACACTCCTCATACCCCCTTTTCCGATTTAAGGGCCCTTTCGTGTTCATCCGATTCATCTCTCGTCCTCTTACTGTATTCATATGTAATTTCTGAAGTGGGTTTTGCCACTGATGCCTCCTCCTTGCTTTTGGGATCTGATTAAACTAGATTGGATTTGGTTTTTGATTTGAACCCTTGTAATTACTATCTCTTTTATTATTGTTTATACCCCCCAATTAGATTTGTTGACTGATTCAAACTTCAGCTTTATTTTAATCCCCTGTTTTTTAATTTCAATTTTCCCCCTTCGGACGCTTCATTCCGAAGTGAGCAGAGTTTTGGGGTACTTTAAGCTTCAGTTCTTTGATTGTTTTGGAGAGAATGATTTCATTTGAATTAGATTACGGCAAATTGTTTCATCTGGGGATTTACTTAATTCTGTGTTGGATTTCTTCTGCTTATAATTCTGTTCATTTCAGGAAATGAGGATGTTAAGAACCGAAGTGATAAGGGAAGTGACAGTGGTGAGGTTGAATCCCCAGCTTCTGAGAATCAGCCAAGCCACAGCAATCCATTTGGTAAGGGGAATAAGGAAGTAGAAGAGAGCAGCTCCTCCAATTCTGGGACTAATCAGAAACTAGGACTTGCTTCTGAGACAAAAAATGGCACTCTTCAGAATCATAGCAGTAGCAGTTCAGATGATGAGTCAGTAGATACAACAAAGGAACCAGAGGTATGTACTCCGCTTTTTAAATTTGAAACTGCAACCTACTCTTATCAGCTCAGCAACATTAGTTTGCAGCTCTAAGAACTTACATGGTGGATGGATAGGTACTTGATGAGAAGATTGCGCCGACGGCTGCTTCTATTGTTAACTCGGTTACGCCAGAGGTCTCGGCATCGGAGGAAACTATCGGCGTCGTTGAAAGTGCTTCTGTTGAAAATACTGCCATACCTGATATGATTACTTCAGAGAAGTTGTCACTGACAGCTCCAAGGGATCCCTCATCAAAACCAAATGAAGATAGAAATTTACACTTATCAGGTGAATCTGTTCATAAGGGCTCTTCTTCTTCTGATGCCTTTGAATTTGCATCTGGAAAACTTAGACTGAAACTAATAATTTTGCAGCACATAGCAAAGGGTCTGAAAGTGCAGAAAATTTCAACCCAGAATCTGAGGATCAGGTTTTTTTTTTTTTTTTTTCAATTTCTTGTCGTTGCTCAACACAGCAGCAGAGCAGATCATATGTTAATTGTTCCTTGAGAAATGAGTTTTTGTTTTCCAATTTTGTGCAGCCGTTGATTGTGTCGAGACCTCCCGTGCCACGAAGAACCTCATGGTTGAGTTGCTGTGGTTTATGTGATGTATTTACGAGCTCGAACTGATAGCTTCGCGTACAGTTTCTATATATAGGGTTAGTCAACGATTACCTTGCCCAATATTAAATGCTGCTCATATCAGGAAGCTGTCTGTGTTTGAAAATTTAATTGTTATGAAAGATGAAAGTTTTCATTGACACTCAGATAATTTGTTTTATGTCGAGGCAGGGATGAAAGTCTTCACAGGACGGGTGAAGGTTAATCGGCAAGGGTCGTTATGAAAGCATGATAACATAGACGACATCGAACTTGATGAGCCCAGCTTAAGGTAGATCATCTTCTTGGATTTAGAAGCTAGCAGCATGAAGATATTCCCTTACATGTCTTTGTCTTACAGTGAGTTCTCTTTTCTTGGAGCATAATGTTCTCGATTTTGCATTGGTTTGACATTTCGCAGTTAAATTATCGTAAATGTTTCGATTGTGTTGATAATCTGTTATCACCTGACTTTCTTATTCATTTGACATCTGCTATTGCTTAGCTGAATGAATTCTCTCTTAACGTTTGCAATGAATTCTCTCTTTTAAACTTATGCATACTGTTAAAACTGCTATGAAGCAAATCAAAGTCATCAAAGTCATTGAAATTTTATTCTTTTTTTGCACACCAACTGTGAGTTTCTCCCCATTTACATATAGAGCTGAAGTAGAGAAAAATAAAGAATGGAAAGGAAAGAAAATTTGAAAGCAAACCCCACTAACTAAGCGTTTGGTGAACGTTATTTCGAGTCGACTAGCTGGTTGAGGTACACACAATGATTGCAGTGTAAATAAACTGCGTAACTGAAAGGATAATCAGGGAAGCCTCCAATGCCATCTGCATAAGGAAACGTAAAGTAACTCAACCTTAGCTCCGTAGTTTCTACTAACTTTGTGATCACTTTTGGAGAACTGAAACAAAGTCTCTAAAAAGGGAAAATTAAAGAGAGAAGTTTTGGGTTCCTCACCAGATGACCACTGGTGACAGTTTGGGAGATCTCTTTCCAAGCAAACCTGCATCAATGATATTCATTTTATAATCTTTCATGTGATTTCCCTTAAAGTTTTAAAACGTGTCTACTAAGGAGAGGTTTCCACATGCTTATAAGGAGTGTTTCGTTCCCCTCTCTAACCGATATGAGGTCTCACAAAATAAGATTTGAACTTGCATACCCCATAGCAAGAAAAGTTAGGAAGCAGGCGATGAGAGCTGATGAAGCAGCGGGGGGCAAGTTGGCAGCGAGGGGCAAGTTGTTAGCGTCGGAAAAATGGAAGTAGAAGCTTCCAGAGATGACAGATGCAACAGTAGCAACAGCAGCAATCAAAGCAAAAACAACGAAGAACCCAGTGGCAGTGTTCCCAATTTGGAAGAAAATTGGAGAAAAATATACAGGAACTTCAAACTCAGCACCTGAAAATGAAACACTTGCACAAAATTACCACTAAAAGAAACATCAACACCATAGTTGAAAGAAGAACAGCAGAAAGATGAGGAAACAGAGTTGATTCAAACCAATAACAAATCCATTATCAATTGAGTGATTCATCACCCAGCCACCGATCCCGAAAATGACGATGCTAGCGCAGAAATTGAACAACAAAATCGACTGAGCAATGGCCTTCATATCTTCAAATGGGTTGTATAGAAGAAAGAAGGGTTTTGAGATGAAAGAGTTTTGTTTATGGCTTTAAACTTGAGAGTTCATCCTATGGAGAGTTGGGGTTTTGTTGAAAGCATTTTAAGGGAGGATGTCAGGTTCTTTTCTTGCCAAAAGGGATCAGAATTGGATGTAAAGGGGAAGTGAATCATTCTTGCTTGCCTCTTCTTTCACACACGAAATTTGATGCAATTTTTTACACATAAAGGTCTCACCATTTTTTGCTTTTCCATGGAGGGAGTTATATTCTTTGCCAACTTCCTTAATCCCAATATATTAATCCACCCAATCTATTGCCTTGTAGGTTTCCAACTTCTAAAATCCATCCTCAGTTTCCAATTAATTTTCAGAACATCCATCATGGTCTATGGTCTTTGAACTTTAAGAAAGTGATCGATTCGATCCATATTTGTAAAATTTCAACCAGCACAACGAAATTCGTTAATACAACTCATTGTTATCTTTTAAGAAATTTAGTGAATAAAGTGTCATGTCAAAAATTTGGAACTATATGGATCAAATTGAAGCATTAGAAAGCATAGTACCAAGTTGAACTAGTAAATTAATAAAAGAAAAGAAAAGAAAAGAAACTGTTCTACGAAATACCTGGGAAGGATGTGATTTCTTGGAATGCCATGCTAAAAAAATGCAGGGATTTGAGAATGGTTTGTAACATGTTCGACGAAATGTCTGGAAGGATTGTCGTTTCTTGGACGACGAGTATTGATGGGCTGCCGGAGTTATAGCTGCCTGGGATTCAATGGGTTCATAGATTTTGCAGTAATGGCAGAGTCGAAGATGCTATTGTTCATAGTTCATCTAAGACCCATATCATGTTCATCCATTAATTTTGGCTTTAGAAGAGAGAGAGAAAAAAAATCTTTAAATTCAAATGGAATGTGCAGGGACGCATAATTTCTTTTGCAAGAAAAAAAAAAATCTTTTCAAAAAACCGAATATTATATACAGTTTTAAAAAAAAAGATTTAGAAAATAAACGATGATTTGAATCTTAGATATGGCTTTTCAAAACCCTTTTCTGTTTTGTAGGCTATAAAATTTTCAAACAGATAAAATGGTCCAGATGCATCCAGGGAACTGAACGGACGCAGCAAATACGTTTCCGAATCAATTTTCAAACAGATCACCAACGAATTCAGGGCTGGGGGATTCGCAAGATGACGGCTATAGAGATCGAAGAGGAAGATAAGTGCTCGAAAATGGCAGAAATCAAGAAGGAAGAAGTAGAAGGTATTAACCTAATGTTGAACGAAGCGGCGAGGGATTCAGATTTTCAGGATCATCAAATACAAACTGTTGCATCAAATTCCGAAAACCACATCGAGAAAGCTCGGAGTAACGATAAGGAGGTAGGCACAGAATCGAAGAGGGCAAAGAAACGAACAAGAATCACAGAAGAAGAAGAAGAAGAATCGGAGGAAGAGGACGAAGATTTGGACAAAGATCCTCTACTGTTAACAGAGGAAATCGTAATGAAATATCACAGCTTCGTTGGCTACTTACTGCAAAGATTGAAAGAAGAAGAGAAGGATGAAGAACACCAAATGCAGATGTGGGCGGAGATTCTTGAGAGAGGAAGACGGCTGGTTAAGACTCTGAGTGTACGGATGAAGAGAGTGAGTTCTGAAATGGAGTGGCTGAAAGAGTTAGAGGGGTTCGAGAAGGAGTATTTGCTCAGGAAAACCCACTTTCCCCATATCTTTGCTCGACTGAAAGACATAAATATGCAAATAGTAAGCTCCCATAATATCAGCCTTGTTTCAGACACGAAGAACAGGGGCAATGTGCTATCACAGTGTTTGGATGAGCTTGAGAGTTCCAAGGAAGAACTAAATGAAATAATGGAGGGAATCAAAGTACTGAAGCAGGTGGAGAAGGATGAGGATGAACAAACACAGTAATATCATCAATAGGAGCAGAAAAAATGTTTCAGCGTTTTTCTTTCAAGATTTCATTCGAATTTCTACTTTCTTTTTTGTTTCAGGAACCTAATTCTTGGTTGGTCCTGGATTTTCAGGATCATTTCATGTTCCTTTACATTCCATTTTTTTGTAATCAGTAGAATCATGAAACTAGCAATTAATATAGCTTCTCTTAAAGTCATTTTAGAAAAATGAAAAAATATTTGTTGTTCTTCAATTTTCTAGCTATAAATTTACTTCTTCCAAGTCCAAAAAAAAAATATAAGGTATGATCTAAGTATAGTTATGATATTGTCCGAGCATATCTTAATAAATATAAAATATCAATTATCATTTTAATTTGATAACTCAAATGAATAAAAATCTAATTTAGAAATTTAATATTCTTTTTGTGGATCATGATATTAATATCAGTATAATTTTGATGAGAGAATATCCATTTTTTTATTATTTTCTTAAAAAAAAATGTTGTTAAAAGTAAAAAGAAAATTGAGAAGATACATGCATAAATTTCAAAACAAAAAACGAAATCCTTATCCAGTGATAATTTTCATCTTTAAACATAAAAATCTTATTTAATTTGTTGATTTGATTTGATTTTAAGCTTAATCTGTTAGGTAATATATAATTGTTTTAAGTTATTAATAAATATTTTTTTAACACAAATTTTATTTTGTAGGATGAAAATGATTGTTATGAAATTGGTCAAAATTTGACTATAAAAATGTTCAAATTTTGATCTAAATATAAAGTTTCTAAAGCCGTTTTCCGCTTTGTAGGCTTAGAAATAAGAAAATAGGAAGTAGAAGATTTTGAATCAGTAGATAGACTCACCGATCAATGGCGTTTCTTGAATCTGAATGACTTCTTCGAGTTCTTCGAGTTGAGTCCATCGCGATCTTCAGGCTTTTCCCTGCAAACGCTCCATTAGTTTAGGATTACATAGGGAGAAAAGAAAGTTGAGATTTCAAACATGATAATTACAGAAATCAAGAAAGATGAAGATATTCTCCTTTGGTTGAAGGGATGGACCTTGGAGTCAGATCGTGAATTCAAGATACAACATTGTGATCTGCACCACGTTTTGGGTGCTCGTCGAAGACTTGCAGACAAAGAAAGCCATGGCGGATTCAAGCATAAAATTGAAGAAGAAAATCAGGAAGATCAACATCAAGATGAGTTGCATTCCCGACATGATATCAAGGAAGACAAAGATATCCTCCTTCGGTTGAACGATTCACTTTGTAAATCCGTGAACGAGGCTTCTAAATGCAAGAAAGAACAGAAAGATCTGGATAGATACTTGAATGGTCATCAAGGCCTTGCAGACAAAGAAAGCGATGGCGGATTCACGAATAGAATTAAAGAAGAAAACCAGGAAGCTCTCCATGAAGATGCATCTCAATCTGGATATACTATCAAGGAAGACGAAGATTTTATCCTTCGGTTCATGGAGTCAGTTCGTGAATCCGTGAACGCGGCCGATAAATTGAGGAAAGATCAAAATGATCTGCATGGAGATTCGAATGGTCGATTTGATTCAGCTCCGGACCTTCTTGAAGAACTGGAGGAAATTTTGTTGAAATTCTATGAACTCATTGATCATACATTTCCGATGTTGAAAGACGCACAGAAAGCGAGATTCGAATTGCAGGATAACTTTGATTTTCTTGAGAAGGTGAGGGACCTGCTTCTGACTTCGTCTGAAAGAGTGGACAAATTGATCGACGAACTGGAAAGCATGAAGAGTCATGAAAATCAGGGGGAGGATTCGTCCCTCAGGACAACTCAAATTCCTGAAATTTTAGTTCAACTGGTGGAATTAAATGCACATTTGGTTGAACGTTCATTTCATCACGGCATTTCTTTTCTGTTTAATGATAATTGTACTGAAAATGAGTCGTCATCTTATGTAGATGAGCTTATGTGGGCCAAGGAAAACATGGCGATTGTACTTTTGAGAATCAGAGAACTGAGGGACCAAGAAACCTGAGAGAACATTCCAGGAATGTGAATCGACAGAAATTCATGCATTGGAAATGAAAGATGACAATTGAATCACTTCAATTGTACAATTTAAAAGCACAAAGAAGATTAAATAACTTGCACCAAAAGCATTTGTTCTGAGAACATTTTAGAATCAACACCACTCTAACCATTCAAGCTCAGTCCAGTCCAAGCTCACCTCTAGATTATCTATCTTGACTCGTACACTCTTATAAGGAATACGTTTTTCCTTCCAACCGAGGCGGAATCTCACAAAATCTTGAAAGCAGTCAATAAGGAAACTCACAGATGAATAAACCAAAAATGACAAATGGAATTAGAAATCACAGTCGAATAAAAAGACATCCAACAGAATAGAAATACAGCAAGCCAATTCTGAGGCGATGTCAAATTCATGGAACGGTATTAAAAAGACAGCACTAACGAAACAAAAAGAGAATCTAGGCTCATTCATCCTCCTGGCTGCGCAACCTAGCAAGCTTGTTGGTGACAACTACATCGAGCTGGGCAGCTCTCTCCACAATCTCCTTCCTCTTTCTTGTGGAAACATCATGTGCAATCTCAGCACAGTAAGTCCTGAAATAATTGAATTAGAAAAATGAATCAGCCATGCAATATATCTTTCTAAATCTAGTTAATCATCGAGTTCAGGAGTAATGACATAATTCAAATGAAATGTGAAGAGATCAGTGCTTGCCTATTGTGCATCATCAACAGTTCAAGCTCCTTGACGTTGTGCACAACGAACTTCTTGAATCCATTAGGAAGATAATGACGGGTCTTCTTGTCAGTACCATAACCAATGTTTGGCATCAAAGTGCATCCTTTGAACTTCCGTCGAACACGAGAATCAATACCCTTTGGTCTACGCCAGTTTGTCTGTCAACGTACATTTGAGCAATCACTTGGTAAATTTACAGGAGGTAAAAAAATTTATGCACATGTTTGACTTCACATTAAGCTAATACATAAGATAGATCACAAAATACAAAGATGCATCAAGCAGGTGTAAGATACAAGGATAAAGGATACAAAACAAACAAAGTATTAAAGATAATTGGGTATAGTTTACCAATAAGGACAACACGACATGTCACATCACCACTCAACTTATGGTTAAATCATGGCAAGTGATAGCAGTAGAATTATAAGCAAGGTTGCAGGGACAGAAAGCCCATAAGAAAACAAGAAAAGGATTTTAAAAGCATTCAGAAGAGGATAATGAAACTCTATACAGGGTAGCAATCTTTGCACTTCAAAGAAAATGCTGGATAAAGAAACCAGCTATCACGGACAATTAACTCCACAAAAATTTATGATAAAGAAAAGAACACTGCTGATACTGGTGGAGAGAGCCATTGTTAGAGAATTGAATTGAACTTCAATATGTAATTGCAATGCAACTAGCGTTTACTGAACAACATACTGATTCTTATTGCATGATATCGACCTTATCATTCAAAAGCCAAAGAACTTGTTGCACCAATATTCGCCACGGTAAACATCATTGCTGTAGCATACTCTTGTTATAAAATTTAAACAGTGGTAGGTTGAACAACATTTCATTAAGCGATAGCAGTAAGAGAGGTGGAACAATGAGAAAACTGAAAACGAGGAAAAAACTATCGTGGTTTTGAACAATTTATACAACTTAACGACACATTATGCTAAACATCGATAGTATCAAGCAATGCAAATAAGAATGGAGCGACAAAATACTTCGTGACATTCCTTGATGAGATAAATGGACTGTTAGCACCGAATAATCAACAGAACAACTTAAAGATCGAGATGGAAAATTGTACAGATTCAATGAGAATTAAAACGTCTCCATCATCACCAGTGAGCAGAGCGAAACACAATTCTCGTATGCATATACACATAGTTGAATGCAAAATCACTAGCAAGCAGAAATTCTAGTTATGCAGAGGAAAACTAACAATAGTTCATGTACATACTTTGACAGAGATCTTGCGGTCACTCTGGGGCCTTTTGAACTGCTTAACCCGCTTCTTAACGATCTTCTTCGTCAGCAACGGCACCGCCATATCTTCTTAGTTCCTATAAACTCTAAACCAAGCAGATTTCTCAGCTCCAAAATGACTGATTGAAAGAATGTTGACTCAACAAAATAACAACAGAACGTTTGAATCACCTACAGCCTAAAATCGCATTTGACTTGAAATAAACTACTTAATGTTGCAAGATCATATTGCAGTGGTGCAGTGGTGCAGTGGTAGAGCGTGAAAGCTAGAAGTCATACGAACAGAAGATAGGAATAGAGAGAAAGAGATATACCGGCAATCGGAATCGGAGTTTGCTTTCCAAGACCCCCCGAACTCGAATCTCAACCCTTCAGGTTTATATTTATATAAGAGGTACAGTGGATTGGCTGCGGCATTAGGGTTTTCGTGGGTCAAAGTTTACGGGTTTTTTTTTTTTTTTTTTTTTTTTTT
>NW_019268557.1:771310-785413 GCF_002738365.1 Cucurbita moschata | reverse complement strand
GGGTTTTTTTTTTTTTTTTTTTTTTTTGAGAATTCAATTTTTACTCATAAAACTTTCAATTTCATATTCCATATTTAGTTTAGTTACATTTTTGTTCTCTATATAAATTCACCTTCTAATTTTTTTAAAATAAGATATATATAATATTTGAAAACTCAAAATAATATCAAGTTTTACAAATTTGATTGTATTGCAATTATTTGCAAACCAAAGAAAAATATATTCTTCTTACAATTTTATTATATTGCGCAGTTTA
This sequence comes from Cucurbita moschata, assembly GCF_002738365.1. Taxonomy (NCBI): domain Eukaryota; kingdom Viridiplantae; phylum Streptophyta; class Magnoliopsida; order Cucurbitales; family Cucurbitaceae; genus Cucurbita; species Cucurbita moschata. The sequence goes on along the minus strand of NW_019268557.1, from coordinate 785,157 downwards.
TTAAAATCGCATAATAATTTTATTTTACAACTTTAGAATAAAAATCTATAAAATAATAAAAATGACTGCATTTTCTACTTGAAGGTAAGTTTACGACATTTATTTATCTTGACATGTAATTCGAGAAAAAACTCAATTTACTAATTTAACAAATTTGTCTAAAAATTAAAATTATAAAATGTTAATTTTCTTGTAGTATAGTCTTTGATATATATATACACATATATTTTAGTGGTTAATCTTAAAATTTAAATTTAGTATTGATTTCTTACTAGTAGTGTAATTAAATGCCAGATAATATACTATAATTTATGTTTAAATTTAACTTTAGTCAAATAATTTAATATGTGATTATTATAAAAGTAAAAGTTTACTAATTTTACACGCATGGAAAAATATTTGATTTTAATAAATTAATACAGCTTATTATAATTAAACTGTAATTTGATGCCACATCATCATTTTATATATTAATTTAAACATTTTGCGGCGATTAATACTCAATTAAAAAGAATTAAACAAAACCATCGCAAGTTTAAAAAAAAATCAATTAAGACTAAAATATAAATTTAACAAAAAAAAAAAGATTTGAAATAATAAATAAGGTGGGGACAAATTAGGAATAACTCCCAACTTCTCCAACGCTCAACGAGTAAAACGTGGCCTTCCTCATATATTACGTCATATATCCGTAACAAGAAAATAAATATAAAAAGATGAGCAATTAAAGTCAAACAGTCAAATCCGATAAGAAGTGGATAATTACGACTCGATCACTTAAAATATATATATTTTCCTTTATTTATTTATTTTTTATAGAAAAAAGAAAAGAGGATAATCCAAAATTTTCAAGTATTTATGGTAGGTTCCGAAGTTAAGTATATAAAAATATAATTTTAGCCACAAAAATTAATTTAATTACAATTGAGTCCCCATTTCCACGCCCACCACCATTCTTTTGCAGCCCACAACTCTCTTCTTCTTCTTCCCTCCATCTTCCCCTCATTGATTTTTCACTTCTTTCTCTCCCCCATCATCGTCTCCTTTTCCCCTCTTTTAATTCCCTCTTTCTATTTCAGTAAACGCCCAATTTCAGTTCCTCCACAAGTATTGCTCTGCAGCTCTCAATAGCAACAACGAGAACTGTGTGCCGTGGCATTTTAGTACCGCCGTTTCTCTCTTTGATCATCGTCGTTTTGAAGGGCTACTAGTTGGAGTGAGTTTTTGCAGATTTTCCTTGCGTGGTTTTTTGAGTTTCATTGCTTTGAGCTTGATTTTGAGGAGTTTGTGTTTTGTTTTATCGACTACTTTTTTGGGGGTGTTTTTCTGTTTGTCTCCATCTTGCCTGTTACTTATCTATCTCTGTCTCTGTGTTCCATTGGAGCTTATCTTGAATCTCCTAGTTCGTTTGATTACATGCAAGTTTGAGTGATTTGGTTCACAAAGATTCACTTTTTGTTTTTGTTTCCATGTGGGGTTTGAGTTTTCTGAAATGCAATACAGTGTTTGAGGGAAGATCGTTTGGCTTGACTTGTTCAATTGTGTTTATATTTTTCCCTTCTGTGGAGTGGTTTTGCCCTTTTTTTTCTTCTTTTTTTTCCTTTTTGGGTTAATCGGGCATGTGATTCGTTCTGTTTTGGTCGTATCAGTTGCACCTCCACAAAAAAAACCAAACAATAAAAAGGATAGCGGTTTTTAATGTTTTTTCTTTCCTTATTTTGTCTGATGTTTTGATCCAGCCATGTGGGATTAAATTTATACTACTTTGAGTTTAACAACGATTTGATGATTCCAAGTATTGTGTTTGTATCTTTGCAATGATATTTTGATATTAATAGTTCACTGGTTGAGTTTTGTAAACAAATTAGCAGCTGAGCCCACATGTGGGGAAGTATATTAAGAATATATTAATTTAAACGATTGAATGTATAGTATACTTCTTAATGTCCCTGATCCTTGTCTGCCTGTTAATATAGTATACTTCGGTTTATTTAAGCGTAAGCTATTGACATCGATTGTGATTGACGGTGGATTACAAAACTTTCCCTGCATTGGATATTGGCTCTCGATCATGACCGTGAATAGTTTTCCTCTTTTGGCAGGAAACTCGTCGATGACTTTTTTGTTCTTCACTTGACATAAGTACACCGGAATCTTCTTTCTATTGCATATCAAGTAGAGAAGATCAGAAAGTGATGCAGAAGCAGCGTTCACATCACTCATTTTCAGGTTACTTTCAAAACCACAACCACCATTTCTTTAAAAGAATGGTTGAAGGAATGTAGTAATTGTTTCTTTATTATGTATGGTAGGTCATTCTTATAGTCCACCCATGGCTAAGCCCAAAGAAAAGGAAAATGCATGGGGTAATTTCCACAAAGCTGATGCTTTCGATGCTTCCAGCGTTACTACACTATTCTCAAGCTCATTGCCGGTTCTTCCGCATGGGAAGCGTAAGTTCTGCCAATGCCAACTGTCTGATATTCTTCATCTTATATTCACCATCCTATGTAGTGTTAACTGAGACCCTTTCGTTCTTTATCGTGACATGCAGTGAACATGACCGACAAAGGAGTTGCTATTCAATCGGTTGATGACATCTCATCTCGCTTTAAGAATCTCAACCCAGGTCCGGAGGGGGATGATGTGCTTGAAGACATCGAAACTCATGCAATTGGCAGCTTGCTTCCCGATGATGAGGAGGAGCTTCTAGCGGGAATATTGGATGATTTAGATCTGAATGGCTTGCCTACCTCTCTTGAAGACTTGGAAGAATATGATCTTTTCAGTAGTGGAGGTGGCATGGAGTTGGAAACAGATGCTCAACAAAATGCTAGCATTGGTTCTTCAAGGGTAGGCTTAGGTGATGGTGCAGTTGGAAGTGTGGTGCCTCCTTATACCTTTTCAAATGGTAATGGAACGGTCGCTGGAGAACATCCTTATGGAGAGCATCCTTCAAGAACGTTGTTTGTGCGGAATATTAATAGCAATGTTGAAGATTTGGAACTGAGAGCTCTCTTTGAGGTGATGCATTTTGTGTAAATCTTATTTAAAATCATTTGTTAATATATCCGTTTTATTTGTGATGACAATTGAATGGAAACATATGCCTTGTACCAAGGATATACTGATATGCTTCTTTCCCTTCTGGCTTGCAGCAATATGGCGATATCAGGACTTTGTATACTGCGTGTAAACATAGGGGCTTTGTGATGATATCTTATTATGACATTCGTGCTGCTCGAACTGCCATGCGTGCATTGCAAAACAAACCACTGCGGCGGAGAAAACTTGACATTCACTTCTCAATTCCCAAGGTTCTGAGCCGATATTCAATCGTTCATAGTTTATCTCAACTTTCGTTTGGTTTTTGAGTATTGGTTTCATTTCTATGATTTCTTTCACCGTACAACAGAATAATCCATCTGAGAAGGATATAAATCAAGGAACCTTGGTAGCCTTTAATTTAGATCCCTCAATTCCCAATGAAGATCTTCATCAAATTTTTGGGGTCTATGGGGAGGTCAAAGAGGTGATTGTTTTACCAACCCTTCTTATATTTCTATTGTCAGTTGATTCCTAGTTTTCTTGATTTATGATTAATGACATTCGGCGTTGATTCCTAGTTCTCTTGATTTATGATTAATGACATTCGGCGATGTGGTATTCGTTTCAAAAACAGATAAGGGAAACTCCACACAAGAGACACCATAAGTTTATTGAGTATTATGATGTTAGAGCTGCTGAAGCAGCACTGAAGGCATTAAATAGAAGCGACATTGTTGGCAAACGCATAAAGCTAGAACCAAGTCGCCCTGGCGGAGCTCGTCGAAGGTGTGTATTTGAGACCATAAATTTTTATGTTTTCTTCTCCTTCTAATATATTCTTGCATAGATTTATCAGCATGTTCTCTATTTGGTTGAAGTTGAATTGATAAATGTTTGTGTCTAATTCATACTTAATATCAATACATTTTTTTTTTATTCTTAATGAACTCGTTATTATGCGTCATCGTGATCCCTCCAGCTTGATGTTGCAACTAAATCAAGAACTTGAACAAGATGATTTCTGGAGTTTCCGCCCTCAAGGTTCACCGGTTATCAATTCTCCCCCAGGTAGGATACCGTTAAACGTTTCTGTCATCACTCACACGCCTATTTCGTTGTCATGTATTTATATTTTTTATTTACCTCACAATTCTCCATCTCCAACCACTATCTTAGCATCTGTGACAGGTAAATGGATGTCGTTCAACGGTTCGATTAAACCTAGTTCCATGGGAAGTATCAGCAACTTTCCGGGTTTTACATCCATAAGCCCAACAGGTGGCAACCATTTGGCTGGATTAGCTTCAGTTCTTCCTAAAGTAACAAGAAGTAATGTGAAGGTTCCTCCTATTGGCAAGGACCAGCATCCATTGTATATAAATCCATTGCATGCCTTTCAACCATCCCTTTCATTTCCCGAACCAAAATCAAGGCCCTATAATGAGACTATGCCCTCCTTCAGACCTCCCACATCAAGTGGATCATGTGTGGAAGCATTATCCGGTCCACAAACTTTTTGTGGAAGTCAGAATTCATACACAGAGTCCTCTAGTTCTTCTGCTTGGTCAAGATCGTACACAAACCTTCAGTTCTTATCCAATGGAAATGGTCATACATTTCCGTTTCCCGGCCGACAAACTTCTTTCTTCAGCTCAACTCCCACTGCTCTTTCGCATCATGTCGGATCTGCTCCATCTGGTGTCCCGTCGGAGAGGCACTTTGGGTATTTCCCCCAGTCACCAGATACTTCGTTAATGGGTCCTGGGGCATTCAGAGGTTTAAGCTTTAGTTCACATGCTCCTGTAAACCCCGCCATCACCACACCGAGAAACATGTCTGAAATTCACCCTTCGACTTTTCAAATGATGTCTTCATCCATGCTGAACTCGATGTTATCAGGTAGTGTTCCATACTTGGGACTGCTACCAAACAGCCTGGATGGTTTGAATGAGCGTGGCAGAAGCCGATGGATTGAGAATAACGGAAATCAGATTGACAGTAAGAAGCAGTTTCAGCTCGAGTTGGATAAAATTAAGGGCGGGGAAGACACTCGAACAACCTTGATGATAAAAAACATTCCGAATAAGTAAGATACGACTAGTTCTTCACCCTGCCCTTTGCTTTGCTTATTTTTTCTTTTTCCTTTCCATTTTTGCTGTTGTAAATATGTTCAAATCATTCTCTCCCCACAGGTACACGTCAAAAATGTTATTAGCTGCCATTGATGAACATCATAAGGGTACTTATGATTTTCTCTACTTGCCAATTGATTTTAAGGTAACTTTGAACTATCCTTTTGAATGTTGGGATTGAACTAAAACCAAACTTGTTCTTTTTATCCATTTTACTTCTCACAAATGCAACCGATTGGCATTTTCGTTTGAACTGTGCAGAATAAATGCAACGTGGGCTATGCTTTCATCAATATGCTATCTCCTCAACACATAATATCCTTTTATGAGGTTTTATTATCATCATTTTTTTTACTACTTGGCGTGATATTTTAGAACCGTTTCGACATTAAATTTATTCAATTCGGGTCAGCAGCATAATATGTATTTGAGTTTGTCTGTATAGGCTTTTGATGGAAAGAGATGGGAGAAGTTCAATAGTGAGAAAGTTGCTTCCTTGGCATATGCTCGAATCCAAGGAAAGATGGCTCTCATGAGTCATTTCCAGAACTCAAGCTTAATGAATGAAGATAAGCGCTGCCGCCCCATTCTTTTTCACTCAGAGGGGCCTGAGGCTGGAAATCAGGTCAAAAGTTCAAATATATCTAATTCAGCCTTTCTCAATTTTATCTTGGTCATTTGTGAACACGATGGAACATATAAATCCGATAGAACTCGTTCTTCATTCTGATCTAAGCTGGGTCTGCCCCATCTATTCGACGTAAAGTTCATAATGATCCATCCTTCAAAGTTTGGTGACAGTTTTTAAGCACGGTTGGAACGTATAATACTCATCTGTGGCATGTGCTTGATGTCATTATCATTTCATTTTGCAGATTCTTCATGAACATCTGCCATCCTCCCATTTGGGCGTCAATATCTGGGCGATGAATGATTCGTCGGGAAGCCCTCCAAGTAACGGCATTAGTGAGGGGCTTGATAAATTCTAAACGCAGCGTCATCGCCCTCTGCCCAGATCTGTAGCTGCTGAATTTCTAACTTGAGTAAATAATCGTACATATGTCAGGAACAGTTGGATTAGGAAGAACAAACATATGCAGATTTTGTTTATAAGGTGCTTTCTGCAGTGTTTTGGTTGGAAGATTGGATGGAGATGGAGTGGCTGGTTCCATGTCGGTTGCTGTCTTCGGTCTCGGCTGCCCAGTGTTGTTTATGCACTGAATTAGTCCATGATTTCTCCTACATTTTGGGAGCTTCTTTTTGCCTTCCCCCTAAATGTTGGTTTGAGAAATGAGAAACAATGTATATACCACAGTTGATTGTGTTTTTTGGTTGGGAAGCTTTGGAGAGGAGGAACCACACAATTGTATAGCGGGTAGGACCTTTGCAACTTCTATGCCCAAAACTTGTTTCAGCTTTTTAAATACAAGTTCAATTGCTTGTGTTTATACCATTGACCACTTCGGATTCTTGGCCTATTTCGGCACGAGTGAAGTGAGGGGAATCACCCTGATCTTGAATCAACTAGTAGATCATCATCAATTCAGGGACTCAATCAACTAGTAGATCATCATCAATATAGGAACTCCCTCAATCAACTAGTAGATCATCATCAACATAGTGACTCAATCAACTAGACTAGTAGATTATCATCAACACAGTGACTCAATCAAATAAGTTGGGAGTTGGAGTTCGGAGTTTAGAAAATAAAAAACTATAAACTAGATAATTATTGGGGCTTAATTAGTATATTTTATTCTCGATTTATCTTATTTTCTCTTTGCGGAAAAGAAAAAAAAAAGATGACTTTTTCCATCCCATGGAAAATATTGACCTATTGACCAATGAGAGAGTGAGAGGATAAATAGGAATAATTAATTAATTGTTTGGGGTTATTTATAATAAAAAAAAACCCAAAAAATTATAAAAAGATATATATAATGAAAGACCTGCGCATAGACTGGAAGGGAAGCGTAGACATAGACAATGATCTAGCTCGAGGTCCTTCACCGCGAAGCTGAACATATCAACGTGGTGTGCTTAGCTGGCTCCACTAGCCACGTGGCATAACTCTATAGGTCCAGTCATTTTAGAAATACCTTCATCAAAGCCGTCTATAAGTCCCCAGATTCTACGTTTTTTCTCTCTCCGACATTCCTTGAATAACATTTTAGAGAGAGAGGGGAGGAAGAAGAAGCAGGGGGAGGAGTAGGAGGAGGAGGACTCTGTTGCTTCACCAGGTATTCGGATTTTCTTCTCGCTCTTTTACTCCTCCGATTGATTGTCCTCTCTGCTTCACTTCAATTTCGTAATTATGTTCGGTGAATTTCCTCTGTTTATTCTCTGTTTCTCTCTCTCTCTCTGTACTGGTTGAAGGAGTATGAATTCAACTTATCTGGACCTCTCTAGGGCTTGATTTCACACGGCTTAGTTTCAAGCTCGTTTTTGAGTTCTTTTCCTCTTACCCACTAAGACTCTTCCACGAATTTGCTTTGGTTGACTTTAATTGCTGAGAGGTTCACTTCGAGATTTTTCTGTTTCTTTCCCGCCTTCATTTCATTCTTCAATTTTACCGATACTGCGTCCCGGAATCTGCGCGGGTTTACGGTTATTCGAGCTTGGAAGATTTTGACTAATCGAACACGTTTTTACTGCTGGTACTGTTTTACTTCTCTCCCGGGGAGTAATTATATGTTTGTGTTTCTACGTTGAATAATAAAGTTTTTGTAGTATGTCTAGATTTCCTTCACTGTGTTGTTCGTTTATTTGTTGATTATTAGATTATCATTTTTTCTTTTTGGGTATTTCATTGTTGCATAAATTCTACACCATGAGAAGGGATTTCTTACACCTTAAGGTTTTGGCTTGAGGTTAGAATATTTAGTTTCTTCTCCGTGATGGTCGAGTTTTCTCTTGGGGATGAGTCGCCCTATCTACTAACATAGTTGTCACTTTCTCACGATGCTTTCGTACCATGCCACAACAAGTTTATGCATTATTGACATTTTTCTAATTAAATATATACTGGTTGCTACACCCTTTGATGTTTGTGGTGCTCTGGGTGGAGTGTGGAATAACCTTGAGCTGTGAATAACCATCCATGTTATTCTTGGAAGCGTTTCATTGTACATACAAATTTCAGATGGCTGCTCCATCCGTTGATACGTTAGATTTTTTTTTTTTTTTTTTATCTTTGGGTACTTATGGTCTCGACTTTTGTGCTCTACAGGTGTGTTTTCCACTGATGTTCTTGAATCAACGTAGTGGTACATATCATCAAAAGTGCAGGACAAATGCCATCAATAAAAATGAAGGCCAAGTTAAGCTCGAGCTGCTTAAGAGAAAAACATGGTCTTCGTGTTTGTCAGAAATCTAGTGTCATCTCTAAAAAAGCTTGTTTTCTCCCGAGGGATTCCGAAGAGACAGATGAATTTAATGGCTGTATTACACAATATCTGGAGGGTAGGTAACCTTTTCCTTCTTTCTGTCTTTCTTTTTAACTTAGATGTTATCTTGTTTTATTTTTAAAAAATATATTACTGATTACGTTCATAGTTTGTGGTTGTTTTCTCTAGCATGTGGGAGAAATCCGTTAATCTAAATTTTTTAAAATCTATTTAAGTTCACTACCTTGGTCTGCTAATAAAATATTTAAAAATGCTGGATCACTTGGAAGTTTGAAGTTACAAAAAGAAACGGTGTAATTCTCAAGCATCTTGAACAAATACATTCGAATAATCTCAGTCTCAACCTCCTGTCATATTTAGAATGAAGAATCACACGCATGGAAGAATATAGCTTCTTAAGAGAAAAGGCACCGCTTTGATGTTTCCTATAGTTTGATTTCGATTATGCAAAAGTAAATATGATGTTATTTTCCTTCATACTGATTTATGCAAACCCTTTTTTTTTTTTTTTTTTTTTTTTTTTGTTTAATAAAACGATAAAAATCTATTTGAGATCTTTGAAATCTTTAATTTTTTCTACGAAGTTACCATTTTGCATCATTTTCTCCTCCTCCCAAAGTTGAAAATTTCTCAGAAATCAAACTATTTTTCATCCATTACCAGACAAAATCAATTGCATTGCCATTTTTTTTTGGGGTACTGATATTTGTTTATTATGCAGTTTCTCTAAACACAGAATCTATTAATAGCAATATAAATGAGGAAGCCATTGATCACCAAGAATTCATTGACGAAGAAACTTCTGAGTTGAAGAGGCACGGAGAAGCTTTTGAGTTGAAGAGGGAAGAACCTTTTTCAGTCAATGCTGCAGATATGAATGGAATGGTATGATGTGATTTTTTTTTAAAACAGGATAAACTGCAAATACATATTTTGATATTTTCTCAAGAATTGTGTGCGAACTCTTTATGAGAATTATTAGTATCTAGACTAATAGGCGCATGGGATTTTCATAATACATCAAGACATATGGTGAATATCCCGGTTGTAAAATCATTCTAAGCACTTCTTTAATAAATTATACCCGAGGATTTCATATGATAGTGGAGTGTGGATAATAATGCGAAAACAATTTGTGTGGTGCATTTGTATAATATAGGGTAAAATCTGAGGGCTGTGGTCCTATATTTAGGGAAGGGCAAATGTAGTTTTAGTTTATGTTTGTGTTGGGCGGTTTTTGTTTTTTCTTTTTTCAAAAATCATCACCATCATTTTATTATTATTATTATTCTAACTATTACAATTACTATTATTGTTGTTGTTGTTATTATTATTATTATTCTGACAATTTTTTTATTTGAAATTTTTACAGGATTGTACCTTAACCTACTCTTCCGAAATAGAGACAATTTTTTCTCCTATTATTGAACACGATGCAGGTACTACATAAGAAGTACAAACATTGACACGAGATATAGACAACATGATCACATGTTAATTTTTAAGAATGTAGGAGATAGGCACCACACGGACACATTTATTAAAATATATATAATTTTGATTTCAATGATTTACATGCTAAAGTTTGTTTTAGCTTCTATCTAAACCAATTTATCAATTTGATCATGTCAATTTTTAGGAATGTAGGAGATAGGCACCACACGGACACATTTATTAAAATATATATAATTTTTTTGCATTTTGATTTCAATGATTCACATGCTAAAGTTTGTTTTAGCTTATATCTAAACCAATTTATCAATTTTCTAAATGATTTAACATCTGAGTGAAAATAAATTTTAAAGTGAATTATGTTAATACATTTTATATTTCACTTTCAATATATTTACGAATGTTGGGCACATGTTTGTTGTTTTAAACAAGTATACATCATGTGCTCAACAAACGTCAGGCTTGATTTAATTTAAACAGCTTTTAACATGTGGGCACTGCATTAAATTTCTCTGACATGCAAGTATAAGAATCTTCAATACAAGTTGAACACAGGTCACCCAAACTAAAGTGCCCTTGCTACTAATATCATCTGGTCATCTTTTTCAAAGGTTAAGATCTATAATTTTGTGTTAGGTCTACTTAGGACTCTATCCTCCTGTCTTCAGATGCACGTTCCCTTCAAGTATACCACTAGCAATTCTTGTTTATTGTCCCTTGAGTTCCCGTCCAGTCCAAACTTGTGTAGGATCCAGCAGATATTATTTTCTCATGGTTCTCAGAAACTTCTAATATTTAAATGGCATCTGTATTGGAGGAGTTGAAAGTTGGTTTGCAACTTAAAGAAAAGTTTTATCAACCATTCTGCTGTGCTTGTGACCTTGAAGTTCATGTTTTCATTTAATTGTCGAACTTCGGCTTTGACATATGTCCTTGCAGTTGTATATTTAGGCAATACTTGGAAGATGGAAAAATTTATTTCCTCCTGACACAGACTATAACCCTCATGATAGTTCTTATCTGTTCATCTGCTTATGTGTTATGCAGGGAGAAAACTTGATCCTGATATACCAGGAACGGAAACTGATGAAGGGAAAAATATCAGAAGCTCACATGACAATCAGACCTGTGATGTATCAGATTTTTTTATTTCTGACATGATAGTTGCAAACTTACCTTTAAGTGGAAATGATGACCTCTGCAACATCAATTATTTTCATGACTACAAATATACTCAGTCAACTATATTGTCTGATGTTGCTGATCAGTATATGATGCTTCCTTTCCTTGAGGACACTGTGAAATTCAGCAATTCAGATGATGCTGACTGTTCTGATGAATTAACCATTGGTTTTGGTAATTCTGGTTTGCACCGAGTAATTGATCAAAGAAATAATTTCAGCCTTGAATTCAATGTTAGCACAGATTCAGATCAGACAGAGTGTTTTGATCCCCAGTTGTTCGTAAAAAATTTACCAGAACTTTCAGAAGTGATATCAAACTTTAAGCCCAGTATATTGCCCAATGAAGATCGGAAAAGAAAGGCCGTGACCCTTGTACTTGATTTGGATGGTAAGAGATTTATATTCGATATTTTGTCTTTTTGAGGATTAGGAGATGTATAAATACCTGCACTGGTACGAGTGTTGAATGATTGGAATTTCTTTTCAAATCTCCTTTTTTTTTTTTTTACTTTGGGTTGTAGATTGAAAGGTTACAGGCTATGAAATTTTGAAGTAGCTGATCGGTTGTTCTCTCTTTTTCAAACTGTAGACTTTAGAATGCACACTTCCTTGGGAGTTTAAATGTGAGAGGTTTTTATTAGATGAACGCCGTCATAAAAAGACATGGGTACATTTTTTCTGTCAAAATTTTACGATTGCCAATTCAGGAATTTGAGACACTTGTTCTTTCTATCTCTCCTTAATATTTTCCCCCTCTTCTTATCTCTATACTGTGCTTGCAATCTATGGATGGTCCTTCCCCCACCAAATATGATGGCCTCAACCAACTAACAACCCTTTATGACTCAACTAGTAGTTGACAGCTAACTGACTACTATCTCAGCTTCCTATTAATTTCGTCCTTGCAGGAGTGAATTGTATAGGTGGATGACTTTGTTAATCAGATTATTAGCTAGCATTTAACATATCTAAATCAATATGAACTTGAGCTTTCTTTCAAGTGGAGCTATTTAATAGTTTGTTTGAGTTTTGCTTAGATTTCCAATATGTTTTGTGGTGACTAGTTCCCTTTAAATCTTTATTTTATCTGCTATCTGGAATGTAATGTAGTTGTCTTGTATATTTGCAGAAACCCTAGTTCACTCTACTTTGGAACCGCAGGATGATGCAGACTTCTGCTTTACTGTTTGCTTAAACATGAAAGAGCACATTGTATATGTTAAGCAGAGGCCATATCTTCAAATATTTCTGGATCGTGTTGCAGAGATGTTTGAAGTTGTTATCTTTACAGCCAGTCAAAGTATTTATGCAGAACAAGTCCTCAACAAACTGGACCCGGATAATTGTATTATCTCACGTCGACTTTATCGTGAATCATGCATTTTTTTAGAAGGATGTTACACCAAGGATTTGACAGTTTTAGGCATCGATCTAGCAAAAGTTGTCATTGTAGATAATTATCCACAGGTACAGCCCTTGGCCTAGTTTTTTATGAACTTCCATTTAGTTGGACCCTGCATTCTTTCTCTCTCTTTTCTCATGGTCTACATTTTTTAGTTATATAAAGAACATGTACTATGAGGTTAGGTAGTAGATTAATATGCTGATGTTAATGTGACTTTCAAATGGTGGAATGGAGAGATGGATTAGGTTAAACAACAGCTATTTCTATTATATCGTTGAAGATTCTTATTGTTACTTTTGAGTTCAACATGTGGAGTGAAGATTCAAACCCTTTTTCTTTTTGTCAAATATTTCTATCCTGAGCATGAGCAAAAGATTAATGTCATGTTTTTGGGAATTTGTAGTTATAATGTTTATTTGGAGAGAGTACTTAAAATGAAGGGATGAGTAGCATTCTTCATAATTCATAAGTCATATCTTCATATTAGCTTTCATTTTAACCAGAAGCATCTATCGTTACTTAGATTGGATGATGGCTCAAGAAAAAATCCTTTATTTTCTCCTGTTAGTTGGTTTGCAAAAAAATGTGATCTAGTGTTTCGGAAAAGGGGGAAAAAAATAAAAAATACTGTACAAGTTACCGTTGCAAGGAGGGAGGAAGGGGGCAGGGGGACTGTAGAAATAGCTGGTCTTAGTGCAATGCAAGTCACAAATGTGGAAGTAGGATATTGAAGGCGAAAAGGTGGAACTCTATATGTGAGTATCTAAGCATATCTTTGTTCGTGTCAGGTTTTCCGATTACAAGTGAACAACGGTATTCCCATTAAGAGTTGGATTGACGATCCCTTGGATTCTGCTTTAATTTCATTGCTTCCATTTTTGGAGACCCTGGCTGATGCTGATGATGTCCGCCCTATTATTGTCCAGAGATTTGGTAACAAGGAATAAGAGCCTTTCGTATTTCTTATTCTGTTGTTCTCGAGTATGGTGGCTCCTTGCCCTCTCTCTTTTTCACAGCAAAATTAGCTTCTAATCTTAGATGCTTATCTCTATCACATCATTGAGCTCAAGTTAATTAACTGTTGAATAAACTTGTTTGTCTTTCTTTGTTGAGTCAGATCTAGGTGCTTGTTACTTTCTGTTTTCTTCCTCTTGCTGACTAAAGTGTGCTTTGTCTTTTTTTTTTTTTTTTTTTTTTTTTTTTTTTTTTTTTTTTTTTT
>NW_019268557.1:763463-770542 GCF_002738365.1 Cucurbita moschata | reverse complement strand
TTTTTTTTTTTTTTTTTTTTTTTTTTTTTTTTTTTTTTTTTTTTTTTTTTGGTGAAGTTAGGTTTAGGGAATGTCTCTTCAATTTTATTGTACAGTTCTTGTGCGTAGTTATATATGAGAAGAATGTATATGAATTTTAATGTTGTGAAATATAATTCTTGCAGGCTGTTGCTTTCTCCCTTGCTACTTATTTTTGTGTTATCTAATTCTATCTGGTGTTTTGGAATGCTTTCTTTTGATTATTATATTTAAATCTTTGTCCATTTCATAGTTAGATTTGGAACCTCGGACTTGGATCTTCTCTTTCTTCTATTTGATACTACACAAGGTAACACAGTCATTAATTTTGAAAAATTTACGTCATTTACACTTGATGTAGAGTCAGTTCTTCAATAAGGCTTCTATCAGAGTTTAAGGCCGTTTGAAAGATTAAAGACAACAAATTCTGAAGTTGGTGTACAAGGTTATGATTTAGCATATTTCAAAATAGTGGAAACTTGGAACTTGCTGAATTGATGTAGAACGTCAGAGTATGCTAGGTTGAGCCTAAGGATTAGATCATTATATTCAATCAAATTGTCAAGCGTTTAAATTTGAATCCAGACATAGATATTAAATATCTTGTAAGCTTTAGATTGTTAAATATTGTAAAGCCACGTGGAAGTTCCATAATAAAATTTTATAGGACAAGGGGTTTAGTGGTATTAGAGAGATTGGGAGGTTTATGACTGATTGTAGAATGTAGCTACTCAAGCAAAGACAAGAAAGCAATCATAAAGCAAACCACTGAACATACTGCTATCCTTGTTCATGTTACGTATCTATTCCTTGTGTAAGTTGTGTATTTCTCGAGTAGATTTCGTTGACACATTTGACAGTCATGCTATTGATATGTTCTCATCTGTAAATTTTCACTTGATTAAGATTAATGTTACTAGGTGGTTTCATGCTGTGAAGTATATTTAATGATTAATACCTTTAGCCAAGAATTAGTTACCTGGAGCAAACTAAACCTTTGCCGTTTTTTAATCTAGTTTGTTCTTTTATGTTGGAGTTTAAGCATGGACGTATTCAAGTTTAATGTAGTTCTTTGTTTCACTACTGATTGTACGTTGATTAGTGCTCTGAGCCTAGTGTTTTTACTTCTTGACTATCAACTATACTCATGCATGTAAATTAGGAAACCATTAAACATCTTGTTCTAAGATTTTTGGAGACTATGATCACTTATTTTATATCTGCAACTCATGACAAAATTAATATGATTTCCTTTAACATGTTCATTTCATCTTACTTATGCTTCGTACCATTTTGCTCCTTGTTGACTATCACTCTATGTGT
This sequence comes from Cucurbita moschata, assembly GCF_002738365.1. Classification (NCBI taxonomy): domain Eukaryota; kingdom Viridiplantae; phylum Streptophyta; class Magnoliopsida; order Cucurbitales; family Cucurbitaceae; genus Cucurbita; species Cucurbita moschata. The sequence goes on along the minus strand of NW_019268557.1, from coordinate 769,201 downwards.
TCTACAAGTTTAATAGTTCTACAGTATTGCACTTCATGGATGGAAATGGGGCTTGTGAGTGGTTACTAATAGCAAATAAGGCTTCCTATTCGGAAAAATGAAAAGAAAAAGAAAGAAAGAGAGATAGATGGGGGGGATCCAGCAAGAAAAAAAGGAAAGAGAAGAAGGAAGAAAAGAACACCGGTATTGAAGAGTATGGTACCATTTTTCCTTAGTATATTATCTTATGCATGATACTAACATTTATTAACATGTGAATCTTTGTTGTTCATATTTCATTTGTGATACTGCTCTAGTTTAGTGAAAATTTCTTTGGAGAAAAAAAAGTGTGGAAGTAAATATTGCTTCAATTTGAGGTGACGTAAGCTAAATTCAAGATTCAAGAGGAACCTAATTTATTTACAGGGTTAATGTGTATTTGCTGTTATTTCCAGCTCGATACAGCTAATCTTGATGATGACGCCGCAATGAGGAAGAAGTGTCTGCTCATAACTTTCTATTCCTATTTCAGGAAAACGGTGTCCAGCTGAAGGAATGCTTTTGATATATATGCTTCTATTAGTAGAAGGGTTATTTCTCGGTATCTTTGGGCTGCATAGTTTAGCATAATGATAGATGACGATTTCTGTCTGTTATGCTATAAGATGTTTTATGGTTTCCCTGCAGGTCCTTTGGAGGGCCAGTTCTAAATTTCTCCTACAAGGAAAATGTTAGGTAAGCTAATAATTCTTTCTTTCTCAGATTATGTTTCTAAGATCTAAGAGCCTATTTGAAATGACTTTCTAAGTGCTTAAGAATATATTTTTCACGTAAAAACTCTTCTTAGAACACTTAAAAAGTCATTCTAAATAGGTCAATCCATTGTAATAATTGTTATCAAGGCTCCTTAGGGATCAGTGTAACATCCTGTGGTGTATGTAAGTAGATATTCCTGTGAGGTTCTGATTGCTATCTCGCCATGATTGGTTGCCTCACGCGCAAGCAACATCCTTGTATGATGAGTAATTAGCAGAACGGCTCGCTCTGTAATATTCTGTTCCTCTTAGGACTTACAAACTCTACTACTTCTTGAATGTGACAGATTATGTAATTTTATTGCTTTTCTACTTCCTGTTCTGTACATAATGCTTCCTCATGTTTTCTGCTGCTGAAGAACAGTGTTGATGAAAGATGTAATTTGCCACAAACCTTCTCTGATCACGTGAGTGAGCCTGTCTACATATCTTTTATCAAATGCTAAGCTTGATTGGCGAACTGAATTGCATTTTCTGTAGGTACACTGAAAATTAAATCATTGTAAGCTGCACCAATGAACACGAGATTACAAATATATATCGAACTTATTTGAAATGATTGTTTGTTTGGTTATGTAAACGCCTGTTGTAGATACTTTTAAAATTGACGTGTTATTTGATAAAATTGAAAGTTCAGAACAAAAATTTATATAATTTGATAGGTTGAGGGTGATATGAATGAAATTTTTTCTTTTTTTATTTTTATGAGTAAGGATGAACATGAACTAAAAGTGAACACATTGCTAGCTCCCAAGGGAATATAGTCCTAAACGTAGACACAGGCTACAATTTTATTCTATCACTATTATGGCAGAAACCCTGTGATAATTTTCTGCCATTTTCCCCTCTTTTCTTAGTAACCGAACACTAATGCCTCCCCCCGACCTCCGCGTCTCCTTTGTATAAAAGAAAATCTAAATGCCTTCTCGGCCTGCAGATTGTAATAGACCAGATCCGAGTCGCTTTCTGCCTCCTCTTACATGCAATTTGTAATAAGAAGTGATCCCAAGAACACGAAAGAGAAGAAGCTCGTGACTCGAATCGCGGAGCTTGCTGTGTCTGATGGTTCTGTTCCGAAACCGCCGGTGTCGGTCGGTGTGGTATCGGTTGGCGTCGTGTCAGTAGGCATTGTGTCGGGTGGTGTTGGCGTTGTTATGGTTGGGGTTGACGGTGGCATCGGAGTTGGATTCATTGGTGGATTGATTGGTGTTGTTGGGCTGCGTTCGCATAAACAAGTTAGATGAGATTGTTTTCCTGCTATTTGAATTCGGATTCTAACGAAGGAACTATTTTCCAATTTACCTCGGCGTTGATCTTGATGCTGCGTAGCGACAATTTCCACTGCCTGCAATCATGAAGAAAAGATATGTTCACATTTCAAGCTGAGGAATGATTATCTAGTTTTATCAGGAGCTGGGATGTTCGTATTCCAGGATTGAATTTTATTCTGTGTAGTAAAAACTTTAGCAGATAGGAAACAATTTGGAAAAGGAATATGCTCAGTTTTTGAAGTCCGAAGGTATGAAGCAAATTTTGGGTTTCTGTTCAAAATGAAATGAAGGAGGAAGCATCAATCATGACCGAATACCTACAGTTGTATTGTTTGGAGATGAAGTATTGCCTATTTTCTGTTATGGTTCTGAATTAAAATAAACTTGAAGTGATGATCTTTCTTACTTGGGTCTGTGCTGGTGAGCTGCGCAGTTCCTCCAAACACGCAGCTTGTGGGTGCTGGATTCTTCTGGTAGTACTGGTTGAAGGCATAAGAAGCATGGTCTCGCATAGTGTTGGGCTCAAAGCAACTACCTCCCGTTTGAATTGCCGAGCAATCCGCGCCCCCATATCCGCAAGCATAGTCAAGAGCTACCTGCAAAGCGGTTGGGGAAGCACTTGAACTTGCTATGCACCAACTTCCACCGCCTGTGGTTGTTGGGGTTGTGGGCGTTATGGTTGGGGTTGTGGGCGTTATGGTTGGGGTTGTAGGCGTTATGGTCGGTCCGGTAGGGATTGTTTGTGCTGGCGGTGATGTTGGATCCACAATCGGGGTCTGGGTTGGAGTTGTGCCGCCCACTGGGGTGGTTGGATTCACAATGGGGATTGTGTCCAGTTGAGTGTTGGATATTGAAGTTGAAAAGTAGGGTATTTGTTCTTCTTGATTTTGCAGTACATAGTCTTCTTGGTTTGCTTCAAAATATGGAGTCCGTGCAATACTTGAACCTGAAGCCATAAAAAGCAAGGTCAGTTCCTTCTTGTGAAAAAGTGAAACCTCTTCACATTGTGATTATCTTAGAACAACCAATATGAGAAATGCAGAAAGATAAGGCATTGATATCATTGTGCAGGAAAAAAAAAAAAAGGGCATTGAACGCTGATTTACCTAAACTGAGGAAGATCAACAATGAAAGCAATGCAGTATGGAGGCGAACGCAGGTACCCATCTCTACAAATCACTTCCAATGCTTGGTTTTGGATGTTCAAAGGTTTTTGAACAATGACAGGACCAGAGATTTGATATGAAATGGGTTTCTGTAAAGAAGAATGAGCCTTTTTGGCGGCAAGCAATATATACAGCAAGGTGGGGCGACAGAATCTAAGCTTTCTTGGATCATCAAGAGTGAGAAAGAAGGGGAGGAGAATATGAGGAAACTTGAGAGAGGAGGCATTGTATATTTGAATAGTTGGGAAGCGCAAGCAAGGGAAGGTTTAGAAAACGAAAAAAGGTATATGGAGAAGGAAAGGCCTGCTGTGAACTCTATACTGATTCTGCAGTTTCGTGTGGTGCCATTTCCCTTCTTCTCTTTAGAGCTTCAGCTTTATGTTACTGAATCAGAAAGTTAAAGGTGGGGTTGGGTTATGGGTTATGGGTTATGGGTTATGGCCTATGGGCGATAGATTTGTGTGCACAAGTTGCATCTTGTAGTTTGTGATCAAGAATATTGTCCCCTGAAGAATCTGCTTAGGTACCAAAACAAGAATCAAATCCTTCTCTCGCTGCCTCCATTTTCTGTTGTGGCATTTGATTCCTTCTTTTAGAAACAAGCCCACTTATCCACTCAACTGCCAGATACTACTCATCCAATATTCTAACACGACATAACTGACATCTCTCCGCACACTTTCTGAGTGGTTCGTATCATCCTACTGCCGCAAACCACACACCCAGCTCTTAGCCCCCAAACTACTTCCCATATTTGGGGCCTTTCCTTGCAGTTTTGGTTGATTTTTTCTTGGTATGATATCTCTGCTTTGGTTATTGCTGTTGAGTTCAACGATGGTAGAATGAGAGATTGAATTATTGGTGTTTTAAAATCATTTGTGAAATTGAATGACCGAACGTTGAAAGGTTAAGACTATATGTTTCAGAAAAGCTAATGAAATTGTATCAACTACTTAACATGACAAACTGCAAACCAGCTGTGATTGAATAAACCAACAAAGATGGTTCCTCCCAACCAAATTGGTAGGTTGCCCCTTCCTATTATTTCTTATAAAGGTCTTCTTATCAAATAACATTTAAAAATCGTGAGGCTAAGGCGATAGGCAACGGGTCAAAGACGACAATATCCATTAGCAGTAGGTCTTAACTGTTGCAAATTACATCAGAGTCAGACACGGGGCGGTGTAACAGTGAGAAGAGTGGATTGTGAGATTCCATTTCAGCTCGAGAGAAAATGAACATTCCAACATTCCAACATCGCTTATGAATGTGTGAAAACTTCTCTCTAGCAAATACCTATTAAACCGTGAGTCAATGGACAATGTTACTTTCGGTATTCCTAGATTATTTTCCAGATTCCTATTTTAATAAATTGAATAACTGATTTAGTTTTTCCAATTTTGACTTTTGCGAATCCCAATGGATTATCTCTTCATGGGGACTTTGAATTTCATAATATATCATTTTTTTTTAATTTCAGTTTTCAAATAATTATTTAATATTCCAACACAGCATATGAGCATGTCGGAATATGATGGCCCACTTTAACAACGTTATGTTTATATACTTGAGAAACAGACCGTAAAATAATATAGGATTTTAACAACACAAAGACATGAAGCTAATTTAATATTTAATACTTATACTATATTCTATCAGCAAATTATGTGAAACAAGTACAATTATTCTTTAGCCTAAGAGTCTTCTCAATGCATTATACCCTCTTAAAGTAACCCTAATTATTCTTCACTCTTAAGCATTAAAATACTTTTAATTTCTTTTAATTCTTTAATATCAAGATTCTCTAAAAACAATTTTAAATTATGTAGTTTACTGATTATTTATTTAAATTATGTAATATAGTGATTATTCATGTACAGATTAATTTTAATTTAAATAAATTACAAAATTAATATCGTTGACTAACATGTTTGAATAATTAAAATTTAAATATGTCATAGTTTTATAATTGTTTTCACAGATCTACCGTGGAAAAAAGATGGGCCAGTGGACAATGAGACAGGATAGGCCCATAGTTTGAATGTTGGGCCCAATATTAATGGGCCAACAAGGCCGCCGTCACGCGAATATTTTGAAAAAATAAATATACATTTTGGATAAACACGGACCTATTTGGCTATTTTATTTTTACTTTTTAAAATTTGCAACCAAATAAATTCGGATTTTATATAATTAATTAATTGTTTTCTTAAAACTTTAATTCCTTGATTGTTTTTATAAAATAAAATAAATTGTTTTAGTTATTTGCTTGTGCATTGTATTTAGCTTTTCATGGATTCTAATTCCACCTTTAAGAAATAAAAAAGAATTCAAACTATTTTTTTAATATGTAGAATAAGATTCTAATTTGTATTTTATGAGAATCTAATATTTTCACAGAATTTAATAAAATAAAAAGTACAAAATGTTAAATATTTGTTAATAAATTGCGAATATTCTGTTCTTAAAAACCATTCAATAGCTTTTTTTTTTTTTTTTTTTTTTTT
>NW_019268557.1:743017-762948 GCF_002738365.1 Cucurbita moschata | reverse complement strand
TTTTTTTTTTTTTTTTTTTTTTTTTTTTTTTTTTTTTTTTTTTTTTTTTTTTTTTTTTTGTAATTTTGTATTTATTTTTCTAGCGTGGTAATCGTATTATTACTTCTTATGTTATCTGATAAATCGACGTCGTTTTGGGAGTTTGATGTTATTGGTATTGTTTTAATTATTTATTTCGGTTCCCAAAAAACGAAAAAGAAAAAGAAAAAGAAAAAGGAAAATTGGTGGAGACAGAGGAAAAAAGGAGGGAGACTAGAGAGAGAGCGAGAGAGAGAGGAAAAGGGTTTTCGATGCGTAACAAAAAGCAGAACGAGAGACGAGAGAGAGAATCGTATACAGTGCATCGACAAACATATCTTCTTCCTGTCACGGCGGAACCCTAGCGGGAGACGGACTAAAGCCTGTCCTTTTGAAAGGTTTCTCAGATCTGAACCCCCGGCCGGTGAGGGAGAGAGGTATCCAAACATAGCGAAACAGTATGGGTGCCAAAGGAGGAGGAGGAGGAGGAAGCAAAAGCACCAATGGAGCATCTGGAATTCCGGCCGAGTGGCGGAAGATGGTCCAGAGCTTGAAAGAGATTGTAAATAACTGTACCGACCAGGAGATCTATGCTACCCTAAGAGAATGTAATATGGATCCTGATGAAGCCGTTAATCGCCTCATTACGCAAGGTCTTTTCTTTTTTCTCCTATTTCCACGTTCACGGTTCTCTATTTTTCTTGCGTCGGCAAGTTTAATCATCCTTGTGTTTTACCCGCCGGGTTTTGCCGCGAGAACTCTTGGTCGTGAAATCCAAGTTCGTACTTGATTATGCAAATGTTTTGTTTAAATGTTGAAGTTGAAGGTTGTATTTTCACTGTCATCGTTGGTGAAGTGAGACCAGAAAGAATAATCTTGCCAACTTCTGTTCGTGCTTCTATCAACCCATACGAGACATTTATGCTTTTGGGGCTATCAAGTACATGTTTTTAGAATGAGTATCTTCTAGGACATTTGTGGTTGTGCGTTCTGTTAGTTTCTCTCTGTGCGACTCTAAAGGTTTAAAGATTATAATCATTTTGTTCTATCGTTGTGTAGACCCTTTTCATGAGGTGAAGAGCAAACGAGAAAAGAAAAAAGAGGTGCGTATGTGAGAGGAATGCAGATGTTTGTTCTAAAAGCTTTTACCATGTCATTCAGATACTGCATTCATGTTGGTTTAGCTGGCTTTAGTAGATAACTTATCTCATACACATATAATTGATCTTGACTTATTTTCTCAATGTTCTTCACTCCTCTCTTTTTTCTTGCTTCTTCAGAATAAGGATCCGGTTGATTCCAGATCTCGTGGTCCTAATATCCCTTCCAGTCGTACGAGTAAGGGTGGTCCAGATCGTTATGCTGGACGCAGTAGCTTGAACCAGTTTGGTTCTAGTGGTATGTGAACGATTCTTTGTAGTTGTAAATTTCACAAGTTTTTCACACATTGTTGACGTACTTTTTTTTTGTTAGAAACTGGTGTGTTGCACAGTAAACCTGTGTACAAAAAGGAAAATGGAGCTAATGATCACGCTGGTTCGTCTTCTGCATCTGGTCAATCCGGAAATCACTCATACCACCAATTTCCATCTCACAGGTTAAATGTTATAAGATTACGTTGTACTTGTCAATTGTGAAGTACTGACTACTATGCAATTCAATTCCATGGTTGAACATTATTTTTGGATTCTGGATAATGAACTTTTTGCCAGTTATGTTTCAAATAAGTATATTATTTTTCTCCAATTACTGGAGCAATGTGAAGTTTCCCTTCGTCAAATTTTTTTCATATGTGATTTTGAATGTAGACAAGTAGGAAATTTTTTTGAATTTTGCGTCTGAATTTTTCTCCAATTATTTTTGAATTTTAGTTTACAAATTTTTTTTCATACTTCATCTAGGTTATTGGTAGCAAATGAAGTATGAAATTTGTCTTGAAATAGTTGGAAAGCATTTCCTGTCCTTTATATGACTAAATATAGACATCAAAGCTGTATCATTCATTAAAGGGTAAGAATTGTGGTGTTTTAGGCTGAATACTCCTTTACTCAAGTATTTTAAGTTTCTGGTTTTTGGATTGTTTATATGATCTTGAAAAATATTTGTTACATTGCTAACTTGTCTCCATCAATTGTCTTAAGGTTTAGATAATTTTGTTGATCTGGTTTCTTTAATACGGAGTTTTTTTTAAAAAAAATGCCCCTGCTAAAAAGGCAAGAAGCACAAACATTGACACACGACATGGGCATGACAACATGTCAATTTCCAAGAAAAGGACTCGACACATTGGGACAGGTTAATTTTTTTTTAAAAAAAATATGTGTGTGAGGGTAAAAGAATAATTGTAAACAAAAATATAAAAACAGAAGAAAAAGGAAGTCTTTCCCTTCACGAAGATTTGGAATAAAAAAAGGGGAAAAAACAGAAAGATGGAGAAGTCGCCATGGTTTTGCGAAGCTGGTCACTGTGGGGAGTTGATTCATGAGGTCGGTCGCTGGTCGTCTTGGGTCTTGGAGAGCAATGAAGGATGAAGTGGGGTGTGAGGACTGACGAATCGTTGGGAGTCGATTAACTAAACATTAAGATTTTTAAAAAATGGAGTGGGCCATAAATGGGCTGTGGTTCTTGGTTCATTAATTCCAGCAACTTTATGTGTCCCAATGTGTCCAAAACATGCTCTGGCGTGTTAGAAAATGAAAAATATGACATGCTAAAATGTGTGTCAGATCCATGTCGGCAGCATGTTGGTGTCTAACACTCACGGCCACTTTGGAAGTGTAGGTGCTTTATAGGCTAAAATGAATGCATGGAGCATGTTTTGAACATGTTAAAGCATCTTTTGGAGATGTTTATATCATGAGTTAGGCTTGTGTAACTTGGGATTACATAGTTGAGCTTTTCATGGGTAAGTTTTAGGCAAGCTACGACATATTATTATAATGTCTAAATATACTCAAATTATATAATTCCCGGCTTGTTAAACCTATCTTTTATGCCAAGTTTCTAGAAAAATGAAAATGTATTGGTTTTGTATTAAAGTGAGGGAAAAAACCTATCTTCTTTTATTAGTCTACTTTTTGGTATAAATGTGGAAATCATTGTATGATGGTTAGCACGGGAATTTTTTTCTTACTTAAGAAAATGAAACATGATTTGACAATTTACTTCCAAAGATGAGAGTTCTATGTTTCTGTGCTTCTCGTTGATGCTAAAACTATTCTGGATCTATTGACCTGTGTTAAAACTTGTATGTATTGTTGGAATATATTTTGTATTAAAGAATATTTTGGATGAACTGAAACTAGTCTTATATGCTCTTAATCACTATTGCAGCAACAATGTGGTCACAGAAAATAAATTATCAGGATTAGGTGCAGGAGATGGAGCAATCTCATCCTCACAGTCCTCTTTTGGCTACCAATCTGCCTGGTTGGGTGCTCAGGGCCAAGTATCGATGGCTGACATTGTTAAGATGGGCAAGCCTCAGGGCAAGAGTTCCTCCGTGCAAAACGCTTCCCTTCAAGGTGCAAGTTCTCACAACAGTGTTCCATTTCAGTCTACACTACCACTCCAGAATTTTCATTCAGCACAACATCAGGCTTCCTCAGTTTCAGAAGATCACTCTGGACCAGGTATTACAAGTCAGCAGGTATCTCTTAATGATGAATGGCCCACAATTGAGCCTCCTCAAGCTGTTGGTATCTCTAGTACCGTAGAGTCACCTGCAGTCCTGGAGTTGCATTCAAATCCAGCTAACTTATCACAGGATAGTGATAGTCAGCATAAACATCAAGACAAGGTTCAGGTAGTTGAAAGTGGTTCCGTCGACAATATTGAAGCAAACCATGCTGCGCATGCTTCTATATTGGGTAGAAGTACTCCAGAGGATAACTCTGGCGGTACCTCTGTATCAGATAGTAACTTATATGACGACATGAGCTCCTATTTGCCTCACAGGCATGTTATTGAACATAATGAAGGTTGTTATTCTGCTACTGGCTCATTGTATTTTTTGTTTTACCGTCAAATTAGCTTAATTTAAATCAGTTTTGAAGTTTATGAACTATATGGTGATGTTTTAGTGATATTCTTTGATTTTCTTCTTTGAAATGATTAAAAATCAAATCTAAGCAGATGTTACAGTGGGTGGTTTTATAGATTGAAACTTGCTTTCCCTTCATTTTAAAACTGTTCTTAATTTTAAATTCCATTTCTTGTGGAAGAAGCGTGTCAAGTTCCATCTTCTGGTTAAGAAGTGGTTTCTTATATATATATATATATATATGGTTCTACCTGTATAGTTTTTCAAGGTTCACTTTGGTGTCTCTCTCTTCCCTAAATGTGGTGGTAAAAGATGTGAAATTGGTTTGAAGGTCTCATTTAAGGTTGATGTCTTTCTTCCGTTCTTAACAGAAAAAAGTTAAAAGAAATTGATTGCTATTTTCTTTTTGGTCTTCATGAGCTATTATGCAATAGAGCAGATGTTACCTTGATTGAGGTGTAGCAATCTGTATGATTAAAGCTTCTCGAAAGTTTGGTTTGCTGTACACTGGAAGGTTCCTTGAGTTCTGTCTTGAGTTCTGTCATAATTAATGTTTTATTAATCTAGCAGGCAAAAGTTTGTTTGTCTTTATGTTGGAAATTTCAGTGATTTGAAGAAATTCATTGCATATGGAATAGGATCATAGAGTACTTGAATGAAGTGTTCTTGATTTAGGAAAATAAATTTGACATCTGACTACATAATATCTGCCCTTGAAACTCTTATAGAATAAAACTTGGAGATATTGTGTGGAACTACAGCCTTTGTGTGCTTTGATTAATTTATGATAGTTTTGTTCTTTTGGATTTAGTAAATTACTCTTTAGTTTGATTTTTGATGTCAAAGGTTCTCTAGTTCTTCCATCAGTATTTCTCATTTCTTGTGTTTTATCTTTCCGAATAATGAAAGCCAGTGAAGCTTACAAATGATGCCAACTTATATTTTCTATAATTACTTTTTCCAGCTGAAGATGGTGCTTCGTCAATGTCTGCTAATTTTCAGCAGTTAAGCTTACAGAAGGAAGATGAGAGCTCACCACCTGAAGAGGATAATCCTTCTGTAGTAATTCCACATCACCTCCAGCTTCACACCCCAGATTGCTTTCATTTGAGCTTTGGAAGTTTTGGAACTGGGACTAATGCTGCCTTTTCTGGTTCTGGGGCGTTTCCAAATAGGCCTCCAAATAGTAACGTAGAGGAGTCTTCTGTCTCTTCAGTTGGTCACTCTGAGGCTAGGTATTGTCTTCACAGAGGCTATTATTTCTTATTGTCAAAAAACATAGACACAGGAGATGGGATATGTCAATAACGTGATATAAATTTTGTGACATGTCATTTTCTGAAAAAAGAAAAAAAAAACTTGGATCATGTATTCAACATATACATGTTATATATATATATATATATATATATATATATATATTCTAATGAATTTCACGTGGAGAATTTGTGTTAGTATGTGATATTTTGATATGAAAAACAATGTAAGATTATTTCAAGTGTTGAAGAAACTTTTTACGTGGTTCTAGTGCATTATGCTTTATATCAAAATATTTGGAAAACATACAAACCAATTTAACATTTTTTTAAAGGATGTATCTGCTTAAATTAAATTGTTATTGTCTCATATCTTATTTTATTGGCAATAATTTCATTAGCTTATTTTTTGCAGAAATTCTGAGTATTTCGAGGATGATGGTACTAACTCGGATGGCAACCTAATCCACAGAACTAATGCTAGTGGTGGATATTATGAACCTCCTACTACGCAAGCAGAGGTGAAGCAGGAAAGCTCTGAAAATGCTCAGTCTAATCTATATGCATTTCAATCCTCTTCTCCTGCATTTAGTTATGAGAGCAACCAACCATCAGAAATTCCATTTATACAAAGTAGTTCAGAAATGCAGAACCTTGAGAGAGCAATGGTAATGTCAAACATTCTATTTTCTATGGATATGCACTAAGTTGTTCGGATTTGGGGAGTTCTTTTTTTTCATGGGTGAAATTTTGTTTTAAGAACTTTAGTGGTTTGTGTGGAAATATGAGCAGAACAGTTTTGTGTTTTCTTTTTGGAACTGTTTTTAAGAAAGTTTGTATGCACATATAGATAACCCGCTCTCATTGTAAAACATGAAAGAAACTGGTTTTTAAGAAGGGATAGCAGAGGACTTCTTATCAGTGAAGTGTTTAAGGCTTTGTTTTTTGTGTACCTTGAATTCAGGTGTTGGTAAAATGGAGAATTTGGTTGTGTATTGATTAGTTGATAAGTTTCATGTTTTTTAGCTTTTTAGATATTGTTACTGAAATAGAAATGGTGGCACAGAAGTACTTTTTCTAATAGTTTTTTGGTCACTCAGAACATCTACCTTTGGCTATGGGATGATTGAACCTTAATACAATAGTTGTCATGAGATGAAATCAGTATATTTTGTCAATTTCGATACAATATCAGTTACTGGACTGCACACTATCACCAATCATTGCTTTTCTCTGTTAATACTTATGGTGGTTTGTACGTTGTAATAACCTATGAGTTTTGGTGACTGTACAATTCTGACCGAGAAATATCTACATTTCTTTCAATTGTATTGAAATAGTCTTATTAGGGGCACTGACCGTGCATTTACTGCCTCTTTGCTTTTATTTCAATCTTTGTTCATATGCCTCAAGTGTTCTTGGTAGGATGGCTTCTCATCCTTCGTTATTATTTCCCTCCCCCTCATTTTGCAGCTAGCATACACAAATACTTTGTCCAACAATATGTTGTTGGCTTCCACATCTCAGACAGTAAGGGAGGATCCTCCATATTCACCTTTTCCCGACACACAATCAGTGCCAAAATACAGCAATGTTGCTTCTTCCATCACTGGCCCCTCCATGTCCATGTCGGAGGTTTGTTCTTTTTTAATCTATTCATTCGCTCAGTTTATTATATTGTTGAGAGATCAAATATCAGTCGCATGACCAGTTTATTATGTTATTGAGAGACCGACTCCATCTGATACAAATACATATTGCTTCTATTTGTGAAAATAGTGATTAAGAATGAAATATAATCTTGAATTGATTACTACTTCATTCTCATTAAATAATATTGATGATACATTTATGTGATTCTTGAAGTTGATTACACTGGGTCACCACTTATGTTTAAGATTTTCTACCCAATTGCTTGCTTGGTAGCCTGATTATTCTTAGTATTCAAGCAACTGTTGGAGTTAGAAACCCAAGTTGAAAGTGCATGACTATGCGGCTCTCTTATAGAAGTGTGTTGCTTCATACCATATGAGGCAATTCATGATACCCAAACCACCTAGGATCAGTCATGATGGCATAAAGGCCTTTGGAGACCCAATTTAGTGAAAAAAAGATACGCCGACTCCTAAACTGCTTTGATCCATTTCTAACCCATCTTCTCTTCGCCCACTAATAATTCCTTGTACTAGTAATGCTTTGAAAACTAATGATCTGCTATTGAACTTTGAATGCTCTCATTTTAGTATCGAACATTGCTATAGCCATTGACCTTTTCAGAGGATTTGATCTTGACCTTCTGTAATTGAGTGATTAAATAGTTTTGGCACTGTTTCGTCTTGGATTATGATGTTACCTTCTGTTTATTTAAGAGCGATAGTGTGGAGACTGATTTTTTAAATACCGGGAGGGAAGAAATTCAATAATGCCATCGATCAGATTCATAACTCTCTTATTATCTATTCTGTTAAAATTTCAGGTTCTAAGAACAAATAGCATTACTACTTCTCAGCCCACTCCACAGTCTAATGTTGTAGCAGGACCAGCCCTTCCACAACACCTTGCTGTTCATCCTTATTCTCAGCCCACCCTTCCTCTGGGTCCTTTTGCCAATATGATTAGCTACCCTTTCTTGCCACAGAGCTATACATATATGCCATCTGGTTTCCAACAGGCATTTGCAGGTAACAGTACGTACCATCAAGCGTTGGCAGCGGCACTTCCACAGTACAAAAATAGCATTTCTGTTAGCAGTTTGCCTCAGTCTGCGGCAATTGCTTCTGGTTACGGATTTGGAAGTTCAACTAGCATTCCTGGAGGAAATTTCCCGCTGAATCCTCCCACAGCACCAGCTGGATCATCCATTGGCTATGAAGATGCTATAAGTTCACAGTACAAAGAGAGTAATCATTTACTATCCCTCCAGCAGGTAACTTTTTGGTTCTCGTTTGTGGGTTCTAGAAGAAACTGATAATGATAACAGTTAAATAATAAAAATGGCATGAGGGTAGAATCTTGGACACTTGATTCTCTGAGGCTGTGAAATGAACATTTTTCTTTTTATTCCGTGTGAAAGGTTCCTAGATGATGCCAAATACTATATTACAGAACTGTTGTTTAATTTTTGGACAATCTATGGCAGAATGAAAACCCGGCGATGTGGATTCATGGGCCTGGTTCCCGAACAATGTCTGCTGTTCCCGCTAGTGCATATTACAGCCTCCAAGGGCAGAATCAACAATCTAGTGGATTCCGACAAGCTCAACAGCCTTCACAACAATTTGGGGCTCTGGGATACCCGAACTTCTACCATTCCCAGGCGGGTATATCACTGGATGGCCAACAGCAAACTCTCAGGGACGCATCTCTGGGAGGGTCTCAAGGTCAACAGCCCAAACAGTCACAACAGATATGGCAAAACAGCTACTGATAGGGGCTGAGTGTGTGTCATAGTAGTGGCCAATCAAAGGGTGCCCATATGATCTGGCATTAATTTATTAATGAAATGTTGTTAATTGGTCTGAAGAGATCGACTGGTCACTGCTCTGTGCCACGAGGTTGTATTCTACACATATCATTGTCTGGTTATGTTTAACGAGGTCTGCTAATTTGGATTAGTGAACAACACTCTTTACAGTCCCTTTCTCTCTTGTTGTAGTTATGGGTATGAAAAAGCATCGTTTTTCCGCAGTTTTCACTTAGTTTCACATTAATATAAAGGTTTTACAATGGGTTTAGTGTTGGCAAGGCTTAGTTGGCAAGTACAGTTTTATCTTTGCATTGAATTCTTAGAACTCCGTTTGTAGTGTGTTTATCATCTGGTCTTTGGAGTGAAATGGTTTGCCATGCATACTTTATTCTCTTTTATGAAGTGTAAGCTTAAAATATCCGAGTACTTTGTGGGTATAAATTACTCGTGTTTACTGTTTCGGGGTCTTCCATAAAGTTACCAAAGGTACAGATAAATTTTCATCCATGATCAGCGTATTGTCAAATCATTTTTGTCAGTCAAAATCATTCTTTCTGAAAGATGTTTTTAATCATCTAAAATAAATTTTATTTGCTTTTACCCTTTTCTTTACATTTTTCATATAATTAAATAAATTGTGGAATGATTATGCTGATTTTGAACATGACAAACATGACCTAAACCATTTCAAACTCATTCACAAACATGCTTTGAGACATCTTTTTAATCAAGAAATGACAAGTTTGAATCTTCCATCTCCACTCTTTAAAAAAATTCTAAAAGAGATCAGGGTAATATATGCTCATATTTAAATCAATTAGTAGATAATGTGCAACTAATATCCAACATGATCTGATAAGAAACAATGCAATAAGCACTGCTTATGGGAAAAAGGTAAAATGAAAAAGTTCCTTGTTCAACTAGAAGCAGGAACTTCCATTGGGTCAATTGCGAGAGATTGTCCAGAAAAAAAAATTGCAACTCCAAGGAGATATGAATTCACTTTATGTGTCGTATAGGAACAGCAGCCGGACTGAAGGGTGCTGCCATAAAGATACTTTCTCCATGCTCCTTCCCATTAGCATGTGTATACATCATGTAAGAAGAGATCTCGTCAGATGTTCACGTGCAGTGGCCAGTGCTTGACTTATTGTCTGTGGATAAGATGAGTTAGTCTATATCCATCTATCTTAGCATATGCATTCTCAACGTTCATATTTTGGTTTGAGAATAACCCACACCGGAAAAAGGGTAATAATACCTGCTCAGACAAAGGAGCTGAAGAATCTATACTTTGAGTTGCAACCTTCCCAGCAATGACATTTCCATCGGTCTCAAGAACAATACTGCATAAATATAAAGCATATAAACTAGCTTGTAAAACTACCAGTGTCCTGGCTAACTGAATAACTTTAGATTTGCAACAAAAAAAGAACAAAAATTTACGAACGATGCAGTTCACATTGAATTGCACTTCGATCATCTAAATCTGAATCTAATGATATTGCCCTTGGATGAAATAAGGCATCAAACACATGTAGTTGCACACTATGTAAATTTTGAAAGCATAGGCATATCTTATGTTCCTTCTCTCTAGTGGAAATCTACATAGACTGTTTTTCCTACCAAGTATCTGCATGCATGATAATGCATGAAGCTATCCTGCAGCACTTAATCCAACATTAGCTAGCTCATGTACTGGACATACATTGTAATAGTAATTCTTCCAAAGTTCAGAGGGAACCAAGCCAGTAATGTCAGAAATCATTATGATATTTGCAAACACTGAAATATTTGAACAGAACTAAAACTAATGAGAAGGTCCTTGCTAACAGAAATTTAGCTTCCCTATCATCGCAGGATTCGATGTAGTTCTTACTTCTGTGAATTCATACCCTGGTCAAGGAGCTAAGGACAAGAGATAACATACTAAAAACAATTGTTTGAACAGCTAGACTAACATGTTGGAAAAACCTGGAAATTTAAAATTGATTACAGCTGTGGCTAAATTATTTTAGTGCTATAATATATGTATCATACTCGTGAAGGAAGGTTTTTCAATTCATTACTAGTTTATACCATACTCATGGAGGGGGGTTGTGCCTCACGACGAAGTACTAGGACTTCGCTCCATGTTCCATAACACAACCATGAATTATGATGATATCGCACCCAAATAAACAACCTTTGATGTATAATTGAAATAATCAAATTTTAGATAAAATCAACATCAACAACCTTTTCACAGTACAATTTTGACAAATATGCTTAATAGCCCAAGAAAACTAAGAAAACAATAGGATCAATAAACTTTCAAAGCATGAAATAAGCTTAAACCATACCCGCCATCAACAATTTCATCAAGGCACAATAAAATAAGATCCAAGTTTTCAAGTGCTTCCTTCTTTTCCACGTGGCCCCTGAAGTAGAAGCAAAACACACATTAACTAAAACAGTAACTTGCAGTGAAATACGGTAATTATACAACAAAGTTGATAACCATTAAATAGTAACCAATGTTAGGACTTAGAGCTAAGACCTAAGAAGAAGGCCAACAGCATCGAAGAATCCCTGAAGAGCTGTTGCCAAGATAAGCTCGTTTTCATATTCTCCACCAGTGACAAAAAAATGTAGGTCTTGCACAAATTTGTAAACAACAATATTGTTTTCAAACATCGCAATCTCCGCTACAGATAAAGAATAGATACAAGTTAACAGGATATATAAGTATAGGCCATTTTAAGAACTGCATGGTACATACTTTTTATTGTCTTTGTTAACTGTATTAATGTTACCTTGATTAAGCTGAGAAGGTAATGAAAAAGACAACCAAAAACACCAATAAAAAAGTGGCATCTCTAACTAGAGTATTTCAATTAAAATAGTGACACCTATCTATAAAACAGTGAAGCCAAAGAGCCACAAAACAACGGATTACCTTCAGTTCGAGCATTACTCTTTTGAGTTTTGCTAAATACAGCTTTCTCAAAAGATTCCTTTGCACTATTTGTTGGCCACTCATCGGAGTAATACTTGACAGCCACACGTTTCCCCTCAGAATCCAACAGGAGAATATTTTTTATTGAAGGACAGGACTCCTACATCAAAAGTCACATACAGAAAAAAGGATCATCACATGAAGCTTTGTAATAAGTGGCCCGGGCTGCTCCAGCAACAGTGAGATACCACTCTAAAATAAGAATTCAAATCGTGCATCAAGATCCACAACCCAAGCCAAGGAACGAAATCAGATTATCAAATGCGATTTATTAAATTTGTGACTGAAAAAATGTACGTCATTCAATCATTCATAATCCTAAATAGAGAGAAAAGGACATTTTCAACTAAACAAGCTACTATTTAGCTCTTGACTAATAAAGGAGAGGTTTTATCACCATTGGACTTCTATGATTTAATTTTATCAAATTGAACTCGAACTTGAACTTAAATAAATAAAGAAATTAACATATTTTTCAAAATAAAAAATAATGAAAAATGTCACCAATAAATTTTCACACAAATTGCCAGACTCAGCAACATGAATACTCAATCCCAGTCGCAAAACTGAACAATGAGAGACACTCTATTGAACATCTAAGTGTCCAAATCCAACGAAACAAACATCCAACACCAAGTGAACTACGAAAATCAAGCACACACAAAAAAAAAAAAAAAAATCAAACAAAGGAAGGTATTGATTCCAGTTTCTCATCATTTGATGTAGTCAAAACATCCAGGTTAGACTTGACACATTATGCAAATCAAAGTTAACAAATAACTTTTCCTTTAATTGATAGCAGAACAACTTTTGCGAGTACATCTAATTGTTATTCAATTTCTCATATAAAATTTAAAAGTTTACACCCGTAAACTGGGATAGAAACAGACGCTAAGATGTCACTTGAGAGAAAAAAAAAATGGGAATGTTCCTACTAACAGCATCCTGAACAATGGATCATTCCACCTCCAAAACCAAATATAAGCGCCTAGATGAATGTATGTGCATGAACTAGTTTGACGATTCCCATGTTTCACCTGGAAAAGGATCGTTTACAATCCGATCTGAGGCTCTAACTCGTCCAATTATAATATTAATCTCAAAAGCATTCAATACACGTACAATTGCTATGGGATAAAAGGCAAAAGAATAACTTGCGTTAACATCAAAATCCAAATCAAGCATTACGGCATTGGAAAAAAAATAATTCGACAGGGTGATAAACAACTTGAAGATCGAAAGATCAAGCTAGCGCAACAGCTGTAGAGCAGAAGTTCAAAACAACCAATCACTGAAGGGGATCGAATACGGAAAAGTGAAAGGGGAGAGCTTACCATCGTTTGAAGAAGCAAGGGAGCAGGTTGAGGAACCAAATATTTGTGTGTGAACAGCAAACGAGTTAAAGAGAAGCAGAAACGGGTTGAGGTTCGCGTTTACGAGGCGTGCTTTTAAATCCCGAGACCTGTCCACTGGATCTCTGTTGACAAACGCTTCTGGTTGAATTTGGATCTTCATTTTTTGTTCTGTAATTACATAAAAACCAATTTTAAAAAATATAATCAATTTTAGGTTAAATTATAAGTTTCCTCTTCTTTCCACTTTAAAAGTCCTATACGTCAATAAACTAATATATTTTCTATTTAATATATTACTCACAAATTTAATTATTTTGATAATTAAATCATCTATGAACTATATTTTCTATTTAATATATTACTCACAAATTTAATTATTTTGATAATTAAATCATCTATGAACTAAATTCATAATCGAACTAAACTTTAAATCTTAACTTTCATCATAATAAATCTTAACTTTCATCATAATATTATTTGTGTAAATTGATGTGACGATGTAAAAAAAATTGATTATATAAAGTATTTTAACGTCATTTTTTTTTGTCATTTTAAAATTTAATCGAAACATACCTTAGAATTAGGACATTTTTTATTAGTAAACTTGGGATAATGTTTTATATCATTTTTAAATATTTTCAGTTTCAATTTAATCTTAAAATATTTTTAATTTAGTTTTTTGCAAAACATAAAAATTTGGTCGTTCTTATAGAACATACATAAGATAGAACATAAACATTCAAATTTTATTCTCATAGAAAAATAATAACTTCTGTGTTTCTTTTATAGGGAAAGTCGGCCAATTCTGTAACCGCATGCACTCAGACCCGACAAGATAATGGCCGCGCACGAAACCACTTCGAGTCGAGAAATGCGAACTGACCCTAAAATACCTTCTCCGTTATCTTATCTATATTAAGATACTAACCCTACCCAAATAACAAGAAGATGTAAATTCTAGACCATTCATTTAGAGCAGAGCTTCAAAGCAGTTCTGCATTTGGTTGGCCGTTCAAGAAAGGCCATTGACAATGCAAACAGCTTTTTTATATAAGAAAAGTCCTAGCATTGTACGGACAAATCCAATATCACTGTTAGCGGCCGAGATTTTCACAAAAGTAAAACAAAATCAGAGATCCACGAATCATCTCAATCTAACTACAAAACAACAAATCGCCTACAGAGTTAAAGCTCGCAGTACCACACCGATAAAATATTTTAGAAAAAACACACAATTCTTCATTAAACACAAAGATAATAAGTATCTTCCAAACTGCAAAAGTGAACTGAATCAACGCGTTAAAGTAAGAAGCGACAACCTTCGGGTCTGGACTTAGAACAACATGCATGAAAATGAACAAGAACATTGGCCGAATGTTGGTATGTTTTGGTTCCTGTTCAACAGTCATGTTGACTGCTAATAGCAGCTTTCCGGCCCAATAGGTTATGAACATCAAGCTTATTGATCTTGGAAGCCAGTATGAAGTCATTTTCAGTCAGTCCACCTGCCCAAAAGCTAATTACGTCAACGCCAATAGCACACAGTTCTAAGTAAGAATATACTTCAACAACTCGGAGGTAAACAAGTCAGGAAACTAGTTTGTTTATGCAAGGAACCAATCCAGAAACAAGCTAGATGAAGAAACCATCGAATGGAAAACGAAAAAAATGTTGATTCTCAGCCCGATTCTAAGATACGAACTGAAGGCTTTTACCCTATTGTTCAATTACTACAGGGAAATTAAAACATTTTTGCCATGTGAAAAATTATTTAAACTTCATTATTATACAATGTTGTTCCAATTGAGGAGTTTTCCCTCCTCCTTTTGCCATTCACAATATGAGAATAATGTTTCAATATACAGGAACTAGTGATAAAATTTAAGAAAGATGGTCTCTTCACGTTCAAAAACAGGCCATTAAAATTATGAGTGAAACAATTAAGTGTATGTTTAATGTTTGCTACATAAACAATAAATCGTACCTACTGCATGTGTCCATATCTCAATTGTTACATTGTTCCATCCAACTAGATGAAGATCAGGGTGATGGCCTGCATTGAATTATAGAACTCAGGTTTATCGTTCACTAAAATTCATATTGCAACGAAATGAATTGTGGCGATTCATGAAAACAGAAACAAGTGCATCATATATTTCATATATGGAAAGCAAGATACCCTCTGCTTCTGCAACTTCAGCTATAAGTTTAAACAAGTCCATTCCTTTAAGAAAACTCTTCACCTTCAGTGATCGGTTCAACTTCAGCTTACCATCTTCATTAATAAGGTTCCACTCAGCCAGCTATACGAAAATCATAAAATGAAATAAATGAAATGAAATGCATAAGATGATAGTTTTAACAAACAGAGATAATATCGCATACCTCTCGAATCAAATGTTTTGCTGCATCCTCAGTCATTGGACGTAAATCCTTCGAGTTGCAAGGAACACATTTTTTGGTGGACAAATCTGGCACATACAAAATGGTCAATTATGTCACATAAGCAACGATGGATAGGCAAAACAAGCAGCGTGTTTTAGACATGGGACCACGAGGAGGCCACCATAAGAAGAGATCCAATGGGTTCCCCGACAGTGGAAGATATGCTACACGCACCTTCGCCGGTACAAAGCATTCTAAATCCAGAAAGTGGTTTCCTAGTTGATGATAAGCCCATATGCTCCCAACATATCCCAGTAATTCGAGAAATTGAACTGTACATACACAAATTACCTCTGTCTGAATCTAAAACGAAACACATACAGATGAAACTTGAATATTGTATTGCTATTTATACAAACATTACAGCAAGTATCCGTTCATTATTGATGAAAGAAGACACATAAGTACTGCAGATCACAGAGAAGACAATTTTGGCGTAAAAATTTCGATTCAAGCAATCAAATGAGCGAGTCAGTCATATATACAAACACCTAGCATGCAATAAATTTTGACACAAAAATTACGATTCACAAAGAGGCGTTCCCTCTGGACTTGGAGATCATCAACATGCCATGAAATGATAAAACAAGAGACGCATTTGAATTGCGAGAAACAAATTACCGTCCATGAGGCCGACGGATGGTGTGAAACAGCGACGGAAATGGGACCTGAAAATTCTGAAATTAGTACGAAATCAGCAGTGGACGGATTAGAAGATTGTGATACGACCTTGGTTTTGAAAATCAAGCGCAGCGGAGAGTGAGAAAACACAAACAGGGTCATTGCGATTTGCAGATCAAAGTGTATCCGAAGTTCCCTCGCACCGCTCCGAACTTCCGACTCAACACGTGCACGGAGGACCCACAAAAGTTGGAATTCATAGCCACGCCCATAATTTATTTATGTATTTATTATTAGCTTAAAATACCATTTTTTTTTTATTCTATTTCATTTTCAATGAATTTTTAATAAATCTTAGCAGTAGTTAATATTTTCCAAAAGAATATACTCAATTTATAAAATAACATATTTTCTAAATTTATAAATGAAAGGCTGGTATGACTATATTTTTTAATTATAATAACTCGAAAAAAAATTATATGGTAAATATATATCAATTAGTTGAATATAATTTTAATGACGTTTAAATAACATCTCATTATTAAAGTATGGGATTTGAATTCCTCGGTAACATACTACTGAATTAAAAGTTCAAACATATTCTACGAGGTTTAATCTTTAAAAAAAAAATATATTATTTTTAAAATTTTATGAATATTTTTATTTTTAAGAAACAACGTTAAAAATGAAAAGTATTTATTGAAATAAAATATAAAATTTTGGTAAATTAAATATCAATATTTGGATAATTTAATGGAAAC
The DNA here is from genome assembly GCF_002738365.1 of Cucurbita moschata. Classification (NCBI taxonomy): domain Eukaryota; kingdom Viridiplantae; phylum Streptophyta; class Magnoliopsida; order Cucurbitales; family Cucurbitaceae; genus Cucurbita; species Cucurbita moschata. Next base: position 745,986 of record NW_019268557.1, on the reverse strand, counting down.
AAGATGCCAAAAGTGGAACAATATTTGGAATTTGAGGCACGACCTGGAGGTCCGATACGCGCTGCAGGGAAAAGGTGGGTTGCGCCACATAAACGCAACCGAGGAAATCCGTACCTCGTTTTCTCTCTGCAGCTTATACGAAATTATTGAACTTCAGTTCTACTGACTGCTACCACGATCCTCGAAGCAATGGTAATTTCGCCAATATCACCTTCATGTTGTCGATTCATTTTTAGTGTGTGGAAGCCCTGCAGTTTGCGATGTAATCGAATGTTGCTTCAACTTGATTTCACCCTATTTATGCTAATATTTGCTTTTCATTGCTTTGAACCCCGCTTGACCAAATGTGTGTCTCTCCGTTTTGCTTCAGCAATATTTCTTCTGTTCCTAATCGGGGATTGGCTTTTATCGAAGTTGTTTACTTGCTTTTTCCCCCTGCTCGTACAAGAATTCTTCAAGATTAGGATTAGATTAGAAACTGTTAGTCCATTTTCAGGTGAAATATATGAATATATCTATAGACAAGCTCATGCGTACGCTACGCATAGAGTAGTTAGTGGTTTTTGGATTTGAAAAAAATTGATTTGATACATTTATGTTCACGCTGCAGTTTGTGCCAAATGAAGCGACATAGGATGTTTTGTTCATGTCTCATTACTGCGTAAGGGTGAGAAGGGTTATATATGTCATGTATGCATGGCAACTTTACTTGTTGGATGTCAAGAATGGTCATTTAAAGGGAGAAAAATCTCTATTTTAGTTGGTTTCTTCCCCATCATTTTTATTTTGAACAATCAAAAGGTTATTGATTACAATAGAGGACCATTAAAAATCTGTTGCTACAACCTTACCAAGTGATTTCAATCTTATAACTTATAAGTTCGATTGCTTAGCTTGGCACGGCAAGCTTAGCTGCTTATATTATCTAGGTAGCAAGTGCCCATGACTTTCAATTATATTTGGCATCCGATAAACTCTTATCTTTTCTTTTCGTGCCATTTTCTTATCTAAGTTGAGTTTTAAATTGAATAATTGACCCTCATACAGGATGATCCTGAACTAGAAGCCATCAGGCAGAGAAGAATGCAGGAACTCATGGCCCAGCGTGGCGTGGTAAGCTGTAATTTTTTTGTTTACATACGTAGTAACTGCTTACTTGATCGTGGACATCTTTGCTGACTTCTAATGATGATTAGGGAAGCCAAAATAATCCTGAACAACAGAAGGCCCAGGAAGAAGCTAAGAGGTTCTCAATTTTATTTTCATTAGTTTTTAGTTGCTACTTTCATTATTCAAGTCCTGCTTTATTGTGCATATGAATGATAACAATTACTTTCACTTTCAGTGAAGCAGAGGAACGCAGACAAATGATGCTCAGTCAGATTCTGTCAATGCAAGCTAGAGAAAGACGTAAGTATATTCTTCAACTTTGGAGTAAGCTAGTTCCTTATATCTATGTGATCTTTGACTGTCTCAATATGGATTTTTTCCGAGCTATTTTTGTTTGAAACTCTGGACCTAACTCACATCCTAAGTTAACCATGAAATTAATGTAAGTTTACGTTTGCGATGCTATTAATGTGTGGTTGAATATTGAATTTATATGGTAACCTATGTGTCGATTTGGAATTTTGAAGCTGCTTCAAGTTCAATCATTTACTGGACTTGATAGTAAGGGTAGGGTACAACAACTTTGCGGGCTGCTGTTAGTGGGAATTGTGGAAATGAGGTCAGGATTGATATTTCAATACATTTGCAGCTTTCATTTTGTCTGCAAGTGCGAAAGAGTTCTGTTATTTCCCTTCATTTTTAACACGACAGTTGAGATTTGCTGTCATCTTGTCCTCTTGCAGGATTTGGAGGCACAGTCTTAGCCTTTCTTGCTCTCCTTCATGAATACAATTATTGTTTCTGGATTTGACCGTGATTGGAATTCTGTTTACTGCACAAGTACACAAGATGTATCAATATGATAACAATGTTGGCATCAATATGATAACAAGGTTCCAGGAAACCCACCCATGTACTCATTCTTACGCCAATAAAGTTAGAAATGCCGGCAAATCATTTTTCTAACCTTTTGCTTGAGTTGGTTCTGTTAGTTATTTAGGAGAAAGAGAAACTTTTGTTGGCCATGGTTTTTAGGAGTGCAAAAGTTTTCTTGTCTCATGCTACCAAGGCCATCGTATTAAGCACTATGACTGGAGAGAACCCCCTTTTTTTTCTTTTGAATGAGAAGCGGTGTGGATTGGGTTGAAGCTTTAGAACACAGCTAAGTTTTTTGTTAGTTCAATTTAGATCTACATTGGTATGGAGACTCGGAGAATGGGAGGAAGTGGATTTTAACCTACACATATAATGCAAAAACTGTTTCTCACAAAAACACTCTCAAAAGGTCAAGAGAGTGACGAAAACTATCCCTCGCCCTTAGAATAAGGCTCACACTTCGTATTACTCAACCTTAGCGTGCTTGTAGATAGTATCCTTCTATTGACAAATTGTACTTTTCCTCATCCATCAACCCCACATTGACTCCCCCTCCCTGAAAGAAAGAGAGAAAAAAGATTCTCTGAATTGGATTTAAATCTCATTGGTTCAGTTTAAGGATGAATTTCATTGCATTCTTTCAATTTTGAGGCTGAACTAACTCGGACATTCTTCATTATAGACCACCCTCTTGATTAGAATTTTTATGCTGGTCGTAGATAACCTTGTCATTTTTCTAAGTGGTTACTGATCCTCTCTTTTAAATCACCATTCACGATTCTCAATTCTTTTGTATATTTTTGTTTCTTAATTGAAGTTGAATACCTGTCAAGTGTACTTTTTGCAGCTTTGCTTGTGAGTAGATTTGTGGTTTTTGCATTGATACCCTTGGCTGTACAACATTATTATCAAATAAGATTGCTAAACTAAAAGTAAGATTTGGATTGGTTATAGGTTTTTTTTTTTTTTTGGGGGGGGGGGAT
>NW_019268557.1:735122-742185 GCF_002738365.1 Cucurbita moschata | reverse complement strand
TTTTTTTTTTTTTTTGGGGGGGGGGGTATTAAATGTTGATATTACCAGATCTAGTTTTGTCTCAAGCCTTTGGAAAATTAGATGTCATTCTTGTCAAACTGTGGTTTGCTATTAGCTGGCATGGAGATGGAACGGGCAAATTGTGCCCAGTTGGTCATTACTGCAACTAGGTTACTGGCAGTTTTGCCTTATTCATACTCATTTTTCCCCTGTGCTTTTATGCAGTTGCTCGAATTGCATTGGTTAAACCTGAGAAGGCGAGAGGTGTCGAAGATGTTATACTGAGAGCTGCACAGATGGGCCAAATTGTAGAGAAGGTTCAGTAGTATATCATTTTAGTTTCTCTGACAAAAATGTTGCACCTACATTTAATTGAGAATATGGCAACACCAGTGTGAATGAAGCAACGGATTTTACCATTTTTTTTTCAGGTTTCTGAAGAGAGGCTTATTACATTGCTAGAACAGATCAACAACCAGACCACAAAACAGACGAAAGTTACTGTGAGTTTCCATTGCTTACTTCCGCCTGCTGAATTTTGGTATGTTCATGTCCTGATGGTATTTGTATATTCTCATTATTCTTCAGATACAAAGGCGTCGGAGCGTTCTTGATGATGATGATTAGAAATTGAGATGGGTTGCACAGCTTATATGATATATGATTATACCCGCACTCTTGGTTGTATGTTTATTGCTTGTGCGGTACAATATCTTCCTTTTTATCTATTTACTCTGCTGCCACTTTATCACGATCCCCCTCATATTCTCACCTCAGAATTCAAGAGCTCCTCGCCACTACCTGGTATTACACCATTGTTAAGGTCAAATTCGCTAAACTATTAATCTGTATGACAGAGTATCAACCTTGAATTATTATTTTTCTTTCTTATTTGTGATTGCTTAGAGAGGGATCCATTGAATATAGCTCTTGATAAAGGGGTGATTTGGATAGTTGTTTATGTGTTGAAGTACATTTAGTAACCATGTAACGACACTAATTCTCAAAGGGAACTAGAGTCATTATGAGTTGGTATTAGAGTCAGGTTTTGATCCTCGGACTTTTGGGTTATAGACTTACCACGCTTCCGCTAAACCTCAAAAGGGGTGGACACTGAGTGATGTGCCAGCGAGGACGTTGGGCTCCAAAAGGGGTGGATTGTGAGATCTCACATCAATTAGAGAGAATAACGAGTACCAGTAAGGACGTTGGGTCCTGAAGGGGGTAGATTGTGAGATCTCACATCGGTTGAAAAGGAGAACGAAGTATTTTTCGTAAGGGTGTGAAAATGTCTCCCTAACAATCGCGTTTTGAAACTTTGAGAAGAAGTCTAGAAGAGAAAGCCTAAAGATAATAATATATATCAGCGGTGGACTTAGGGCGGTTACAAACCATCTACTTATTCAAAGCTAACAAGCTAACAAGTACAAATCTTATAACCAGAAAACTTGTAACATATGGTTAGTACTTTAAGGTTGGGCCCAGAGAGCATTTTCCCTTGTCTCTTTGTACAGAGTTTCTGTTTCCATCGATTAGCTTTTGATTTGTTATGTGATGTGTTTATACTGATAATACCAAGTCACATCAATCCATTTATGACTTTGATGTGGAAACTTTTGATTGAAAGCATGGATTTGGATCTCTGTAGATAAAAAGATAAGATGTTTGAAAGGGTTACTCAAAAAATTCCTCACAAAACAAGAATATTCCTGCCTTCCATGTCAACCTTCAGTATCCCTATCCTTTTTGCAATAAACATGAATGTAATTATTGCATATTACAATTATGTGCTTATTTTATAATGTTGTATTTATTTATTTATTTTGATAGAAAAAATAATAATCTTTTCATTGATTAGAATACAATCTTCAGAAGGAAGAGAAACTCCATTAATTATGGTGTTTTTCTAACCATAAATAATTGTCCTTGTTTATTTATTCATGGATTCATCGTATCTTTTCTTCTTTAATTTTTTTAAAAAAATCAAAATGGGATTTAATATTATGCTGACATCAATATTTTTGCATCTTATTTCTGTCCACTATTCAATTTTATTCTATTTGAAACTCATACGTTATTCAATAAATTTTATTCTAGACAGAGACATTAATAAATATTTATTTTACTTTATTAAGGAGGGCCTCTATAATAAAAATTAATGAATTATACAATAGAATCAGAAAGTAAGATAATTTTGAAACTGCATACAGAATATATATACACACTTTTTAGATTTTTTTTATATATTTATTTACCACATTTTATTTTACTTGATAGCTTAAAACATACTTTTAAATATGTAAATATTTATTATCTTCATAAAGTATCATGTGAGGTGTAACAAATTAGATTTCTTAAAATTTTGGCAAGAAATTATAAAAAGTTTTACTTATCCACATTTAATTCTTTTAAAATTCTCAAATTTATTCCATAGACATGATTTAATATTTTATCTAATAGATTAATTAACTTTTAAAAAAAAAAATTAATTTGTTAACAAGATAGGAAGATTTAAGTTTAAGACCAACATTTATAATTTTAACTTAATAAAAAAAATTATTCTAAAAAAAATGTCTGGAATATATATGTGGTTCCGGAGCTTCTGGCTGACAGTTTATGAAGCTATTTCTGAAATTGTTGGATAACTACAAAAAAGAAGGAAGAAAAGCAAAGGAGAAGGGAAAAGAAATTCGATTCCAGTTGGGCTGGCCGATCAGCTGTGGATGATCAATGCTCAAGCTCGAGCGAATTGGGTTTCTTTTTCTTCATCGGATCGTGCCTCATTAATCGCTTCTTCATTAATCCTTCGTCTTCCTCCGCCGTCGCAGTGCGTATGCTGCTACGGCGTTGTGTAATGTAATTATGCCACTGGGTTTCCCCCGTTCTTCACCCTTTTGGAGGCATTCAGTTTCTGGGTCCCAACAGTTTACTCCCATTTGAGCTTTCACTCTATCTATCCCGCGTTGTCTTTGTGACTTGAAATTCGTTCACCAAAATCGTTTCCTGGGTTTTCATTTCGACGCGTTCTTCTTCTTGTCCTACGATTGGACCCAACGCTGCTGGTTGCACTGTGGCCTCAGAGGTTAACCAGCATCATATCTGAATGGAGAAAGAGCCTCTTCTTCCGTATATCAGCCCAAGGGGGAAGCCGCTTCCTCCACCTCCTCAATTATTATGTCCACTCCCTGAAAACGATGAAATTACTCTCCCTATGACACCCACGGAGTTCAAAGACCGCCTGATCTTCGGTCCTTCATCGTCTCCGCAAGACACTTCTCCCATATTCGACGCCTTGACGCTCTCCCTTTCCTCCTCAAGACCCTCTGCTTCATCTTCTCTTCAGGACCCATCTACACCTTTGGCCCCAAAATCCCAATCGCCGTCTCAACAGGCATGGCTTGTGGATTCCAATTACTCATGGCACAAAAGCAACCTCCACCGCTCCAAAACCGCACCTGCCATGGCCGTCATCAACGATGTGAACCATTCTCAAGAGCCCAAACCACAATTTGGTAAGCAATCTATTATCCGCCAAGCTGTTGTTCTTCTAATTCTTTACTTATCATTGGGCGTGCTTATCTATTGGATTAATCGTGATAAGTTTTCGGCTCACGAGACTCACCCTGTGGTCGATGCATTGTACTTTTGCATAGTAACTATGTGCACTATTGGGTATGGAGATATCACGCCCAATAGTGCTGCGACGAAGCTGTTCTCCGTATTGTTTGTGTTGGTGGGATTCGGATTTATTGATATATTACTCTCTGGAATGGTCAGTTATGTGCTTGATTTGCAGGAGAGTTATTTGTTAAGGAATGTAAAGAGAGGGGTGCAGCGTGAATCTGGGAAATCCTACATAATTGATGTGAAGAAGGGAAGAATGAGGATTAGAATGAAAGTGGCTCTGGCCTTGGGTGTTGTGATTCTTTGTATAGGACTTGGCATGGGTGTTATGCATTTTGTTGAAAATCTGGGTTGGTTGGATTCATTTTATCTTTCAGTTATGTCTGTCACAACAGTTGGATATGGTGATCAGGCGTTCAAGTCGATGACTGGTCGTATTTTTGCTTCGATTTGGTTGCTTGTATCGACCCTTGCTGTCGCTCGGGCGTTTCTTTATTTGGCAGAGGCAAGGGTAGATAAGCGGCATAGGATGATGGCAAAGTGGATACTTGGTCAGGATATGACTGTCTCTGAGTTTCTTGCTGCTGATACTGACAACAATGGCTGTGTGAGGTATGTATTAACATTATTCTTTCAAACTAAGTTTAGAGAAGTAGCTTAGAAAATTGGTCTGGATGTTACTGATTCTGCTTGCTGAGATGTCTTACTTGTATTGTTTCATGAACACGCATGAGCATTTTTTGCATAAGTTGTATGAAATTGTCTACCCACTTTGCTGTGTTTGAAGAGCCACAGGGGCTAACAGCCCAAACCCACTACCCGACTACCACTAGCAGAAAGTGTCCTCTTTGGACTTTCCTTTCGAGGGCTCCTCCTCAAGGTTTTAAAATGCGTTTGTTAGGGAGAGGTTTCTACACCCCTTTAAGGAATGTTTCGTTCCTCTCTCCAACTAACGTGGGATCTCACACAACTTATTCCTCCTTGGAGGCCCAAGATCCTCGCTGGTACAACGTCCAGTGTTTGCCTCTGATACCATTTGTAATAGCCCAAGCTCACTGCTAGCAGATACTGTCTTCTTTGGTCTTTCCCTTCAAGGGCATCCCCTCAAGGTTTTAATACGCGTCTGTTAGAGAGGTGTTTTCACACCCCTATAAGGAATGTTTCGTTCCCCTCTCCAACCAATGCGAGATTCCACAATTTAATACGTGATTTAACTGTTTGGTACGTAGGTTCAAAAGTCCCACGGTTGAACGAAATCTGTGAGTGTAGTTTGTTAGCCTGTAAAGGTTCTGGCTTCTGAATACCAAATAGTTCTTCAATTGATACAAGTTGAGAAAAGACATCTGAGAATTCTCTCTCCCATGGGTCTTCTGGCAGGTCTCTCACTTCTTTTCTTTAACACGAAATGCCTCCTCTTTAAACTAATGAAAAAGAATAAAAGTTCAAGGGAATTGATAGGTCATGTGCTATGAGAATTGGGTGCATGTGCTATGAGAATGTGTTCTGTTATGAGGGTGGGTCATTAGTTACCTATCAATGCAAGCAGGGCCGAATAAGAATATCGTTAAAAACTTGAATACGCTAGCTTGAGTCGGGTTCTTATTTTTGGCATTAAGTATTGGATTTGGTATCTTGAGAGATGGGAATTCTGGAATTCTTTGCTGACAATGAACCTATTTTCTTATCAACACTAAAAGAGTTCTTCTTCATCCTGATTCTGTACACGTTTCCATCGACGACGTCGTATGATGTGCACTCCTGCTAAACTTGTTGGAATCTTATTTCATGTCTTAAGTAAACAAGGCATAAGATCTTTGCCTCAACTTTTTTTTATCTTCTGGTTTTACTCTGATTGAAACACGCTGCAACTTAGCTCATCCAAAACTGTCCATGATTCTTGTTTGAACATGTCTTTGTTCAATATGTATTTCAATCTCTATTTAGATTTCTAGTACCAGTTTGAGTTCCTTTGTTGAGAACATCTATGTTAGGCATTCCTTCCCGTCCTGTACGGTTCGGTCCATGTTCTTCTGTCAACTTAAATATCCCAGCCATGTAGGTTTGGCTGGTACCTCAATCGGCACATAGCTTATTTTGTACACATATCGATGTTGTGAATCAAGTTGAGTAATAGAAAACAGAACAACAAAACTGGGTGAGCTGACATTGGGTATTTTATGTCATCCATGTTGCAGTAGGTCAGAGTATGTGTTATACAAGCTGAAGGAGATGGGAAAGGTATCAGAGAAAGATGTGATGCAGATATCTAATAACTTTGATAGACTAGACACTGGCAACTGTGGGAAGATTACACTGGCCGATCTCTTGGAAAGTCATCACTGATATACAAACACGATCCCGACAACGATTCCCTCGGCATTTGGATTCGGAAGGATTCAAGTCATGGATCATCAAAGATCGAAAGAGAGAAAGAGCTTGAATTTCCTCCAACATTTGTTTTGCTCCATTCATGTGATGATTCTGTACCAAGTTTTGATAGCATAGGAACTAGGAAGAATCTTCTATAGAAACTAAAAGATAATCGTTTGAACTTGTTGAACTCTAATTTGTTTATTGGTTTATATCTTTGTATGTGTCCGATGTCCATACTCAGAATTTGGATTAGAATTCAGCAGGATCACATTACTTACTCATTACTTACTCCTTACTTCTAAAAATGAAGACTATCCCCACATACCAGCACGAGTATTTCAGCATGATTTGTCCTCATTCACATGTATCCTTAAGAATTTTTTCAAAAAGTCACCTAACAAGTTACTATGATTGAGCCACCGAAAAATGAAGGTGCACATTGTTTGTATAGATAGTAACTTTCAATTCTTGTAAGTCTCTTCTTTTTTAGTAGCACACTAAGAATCAATCTCCAACTCGGTCAGAGAATTGAATCCTCCTCTTCTCACTAGTTTGTAGATCCAAACGACCACTATCAAATTAGTCAAACAAAGGACACTTGAAAAAGAAACAAACCAGCACGATCGAACCATCTCCTTTGGGTCCAATCGTTGAGGCTTCTTTCAAAATAAATCCTTACATTTCAACACAAACCTTCCAAACCCATATGCTAAAAAAAGAAGCCATTCAATCTCAAATGACTTGACTTGCATCCTTCATTCCAAGTCAAGCCTATGTCCCTCACATAATTATATATATATATATAAAGGAGAAAAATAGAAGACCAAGTAAACTCATAACCATAATGGAAGTCTTTTGAAATTGCTTGGCTGATATTTTTGAATGGATTTGGTGAATTATTATGAAAAAGAGGTCATTTTTTGATGCTGCAGTTGATTAATAATATAAAAGTTCAGTTGATAATAAGTTCCAGAACTATTTGAATTCGTAAATATTAACCTTTTTTTTTTTTTTTTTTTTTTTTTTTTTTTTTTTTTTTTTTTTTTTTTTTTTTTTTTTTTTTTTT
>NW_019268557.1:721485-734626 GCF_002738365.1 Cucurbita moschata | reverse complement strand
TTTTTTTTTTTTTTTTTTTTTTTTTTTTTGTTCTTTTTGACTTTTGAGAGAATCTCCTTTTATAAAACCCTTTCACATCTGAAGTAACATGGATTGGATCGTGACATTACTGGATTAGACAGAAAAATTATGTTTAATCAGCTTTAATTCTTTAATTTAATCGCCCATTTGAATTTTCCTTAGTGGAGTAGATATGGTTCCTTGTTTTTATATTTTATTCTCTATTTTTCATTTTTTTTTAAATATTACGTCATGCATACGAACATTTTAGTTCACTAATTAAAGCATATATTTCCATTCTAGATATTAAAACAAATAAATAAAGATATTATAAATATATAAATAATTAAAATGTCTCGTATTTACTTCTTAGAGTGAAAATATATAAATAAATCAAGACTACTTATCTTAAAAATCTTAATAATTAATTATTAAGATAAATGTGACTAAAATTATCATATTAAAAAAATACTTTATCTTTCTAAAAAATGGGAATAATTTGCCCATCGCTATTCTTGCTTATCTTCGAATACAATTTTCTTTAAATGTCAACAATATCAAGCGAATTTGCGTCATATTCACGCTTATTTAAATTAGTTAAATCATCTTTTTTGAAGTAAACGTGATCTTATTCAAGTTTCTCTTTTAAATTGGTAAAATTTTATTCTAATTGAACAAATCAAACAAAATTTATTTGACTCGATACATAATTAGTTTAGAAAATTTAGAGAGGATCATTCATCCCTCTTGAATGTTCTAAAAAATACAGTCCAATCATCCCTCTTGAATGTTCTAAAAAATACAGTCCAATAATAATAATAATAATAAACCATCATTATTTCGAGAATTTCTATGAGTTTTCAATATTATGATGTCATAGTCTTATAATTATTTAATCCATTTGTATGAGCGAGCTTTGAGGAATATAATACTTATGACGTAGGCAACACCTACTCATGAAGTCATACTATTTTTCTAATACTCCTAGTTTTTTAAAATATTTTTTCATAAATTTATTATTACGTGAGTAAGATTAGAATTACGTCTTTTAACTCGTTAAATGATATAATTTAACGGAGAATTAGAATATAAATCGTTAAAAAAACATGTTGGAAGATATAGAAATATGTTTGAATGTGTATGAAAGGAGAAAGTTCTGTTGATAAATGGGGTTGGAAAGCAAGTGTAAATAAAGCCTCATTTCTTGATAGTGTAAAATGGAACACTCTTTTTTCTTGTAATTAATTAAAAAGGCAGCAGCAATTTTAGTGGTCAAAAGTGCATATCTCAACTACTAACAATACCAATTATTTATTTAATTAAATAAAATAGCCATTTGACTAGTGGATGGAATTATGTGCTCCCTTTGTGTCTTGAATTCATCAATTTTACTTTTATTTTATAAATACTAAATAATATGTTTATTCCATTTAATATTATCTTTTTATTTAAAACATTATAAATTTAAATGTTTGATGCCTACAAGAATTTATCAAAAAACCAAAAAATATATATTTTTTAATAATAAAAATTGAATCTAAAATATTAAAACTCAATAAATAAATAAAAATTATAGCTTGAGCCATTAAAATTTATTTTAATAATATTAAAAAAAAAATAGCATTTAAAAGGAGCTATCAACTTTAGCACAAGTGTTGAAGAAATTTTTTTAGTAAACCCAAAAAGTCCATTCAATTGCATACAAAGGCATGTATTAAAATTTGGGAGTACTTTTATCCAACATTAAAATAAATAAATAAATAAATAAACAAATAAAAAGATGAATTAAAGGTAACAAAAAGCCAGCTAGGTTTGGTCCGAAGACAAACCAGCTTTTTAACCTTTGAATTTTCAAATATAATTGGTGTTTTTCTGACCAAGTCAAACCTAGGTGGGCTGCCTTGTCACAATGTCAAACACATTGTCCGATGCCCCCACTATATTATGTTTCCCAACATTTTCTTCTTATTTACTTTATTAAATTAAATTACACATCTAAATCCATACATTCATACGTATAACACACATACATTAAAATTAATTTCAACCACTCGACATAGGATAAACATACGGAACCTTTACAATCACATTTAATCCAATGTCGACTATACCTATATATATAATAAAACTGTTTTTTTTATTTATTATTTTCTGTGTGTTATTTTGAAATTCAAATACCAACCCACTAATTATAATTTATTCTTAGCATTAAATTTAAGTGATATAGAATTAAGAATATAGAGAATATATGGTCAATATATATATATATACTGAAGACTGAACGTATATATTCTAAATCACATTATTCTCTTTGTTTAATAATTGATTATATTAGATGTTATAAAGGTAAAATTTATAGGTTAAAAAATATGTTTTTTAAATGTTAAATACATAAAATGTTGTTTTAAAATAACTATAATAAATGAACAAAATGTAATTTAAACCAATTAAATATATAATTTTAAATTCTGAAAAAATTATTGAAATAAAAATAGTAGGCACGTTCTGTCGTTTTGGAGAGGCGTGTAAGGAAAGCGGCAGCGGAAAAAGGCTCGTTAATTTGCCGACATGTAGTTTCATCCACGGTCAAATGACGGTGCCAGTTGGGGCACGTGTAACTCTCAAACTCCATTTTCCCTCAGTTTTTTTTTTTTTTTTTTTTTTTTTTTTTTTTTTTTTTTTTTTTTTTTTTTTTTTTTTTTTTTTTTTTTTTTTTTTTTTCCTTTTTCCCAAATCAAAAGTTTGAATTATTGACCAAAGACTCGATTTAAAGCCCCTCGTGACTGACTATTACGCATGCCACCCTCATCCACTCGCTCTCCTACGACGTATAACTCACGCGCTACCTTCCTCTTCTGTAATTGTGCCTTTGACCTTTTCAAACTCAAAACTTTCTCCTTTATTCTCCTTTTATCATTTTACATTAAATTACAAAATTATATTTTAATTTTTAAACTTTAAAATTAGTCTAAAAATATTATTACAATTTTTTTATTTATGAATGATATTGTAAATATTTCTTTTAATTGAAATGAACAATAAAAAATAATTTTAATACTTTATAACAACATTCATATTCATTTATCCATACCTAATTAATAATATTTGTTACTGTTTAAAAAGCTTTGAAAATATCGATTGGTCCAGCCTTCTAATTTAGGAATTTGCTGACATATTAAAGATATTTAATTTTTTTTTTGTAAGTTAATATTTTTTTAAAAAAAATATTTATAAAATTGAAATATAGCGTTTAAGTAATACTCAATCATTATCAAACATGCTTAAATTATTAAGATATGAAAAAATATATTTAAATTATATATAGAAAAAGGTCAACTATGTTTTTCTTTAAATGAGCCAAATAATATTAATGAAATAAAAAGAGAGAAATTTATTTGTTTTGAAGTTATTAAGTGAGTTTAAAGTGCGATTCCTCTACATAGGCCTTCTTAGGCGTAATAAAAATTAATTAGTCTTAATTAAATAGCCCTTAATACACCAAACTTTATTTTTCATATCTCTACTCATTAAAATTAAAAATTATTACTATTAATAAAAATCGCATATAATAAACTCAAAATAATATGCATATAAATTACATTGTGTGTAATAATTAATTTTGTTAACCTAATTTAAAATTTTGAACTACTAATGTGCAATAATTTTAATATTTATTGATATATTAGCAGAGGTTAAAGATTATGATCCATAATACTCTAATTAAAATTAATTAATTTGACTAAACATTATTTTTTTGTTTTCGAAAATGAATATATTTTCAAGACCTTAATAATAAGAAGAAGAAGAATGTAATTTTAATTAATTTATTAATAATAGAGTCCAGTTCGTCAAAGGTCTTTATAGAATGATTATTATTGCTAGTCTAATTCAAACCTAAACACTTTTCGTTTTCTAGTTTATTTATATATTTATATTTATATATATAAGAAGAAGACGATCGAACCCTGAAGCCTGGACCAAAACCCTCAACACCATAGCTTCTTCTTCGTCTTCGTCTTCTTCTTGTTATACGTCGTCGTTTTGGATCTTCTTGTTCTTCTTCTGTCTGATTCCATGTCAGATGAAATGTTTAAAGATCTATTTTTGTCGAGCCCTTTTGGATACGGTGGGTTGGGTGATTCAGAAACAGGCTTGGATGAGTACGAGTCTCTAGCCAGAGCTTTTGAGCTGTCCTCGGATTACTCGAATGAAATTTCGGGGACTCCCATGAATTCCTCCGCTTCCTTCTCCTCCTCTGATGCTGGAGCTGACGAGGATGATTCCCTCAAAGACAAGGATAAGCAGATCAAAGACATGGATGACGGCGGAGAGAGCTCCAAGACCGCGTATGTCTTTTTTTTTTTTTTTTTTTTTAATTAAATTTGAAGGGTTTAGTTTTTTATTTTCATTTTTGGTGGGTGGGTGTTCTTACCAACAGGGCTAAATCAAAGAAGAAAGTAGAGAAGAAAGAGAGAGAGCCCAGAGTTGCTTTCATGACCAAGAGCGAGGTCGATCATCTTGAAGATGGGTATCGATGGAGAAAATATGGACAGAAGGCTGTCAAGAACAGCGCTTATCCTAGGTTTGATTTTCAAATCCCAGTATCAAATCCAGTTCTTCAAAACTTAAATTAAATTTTGGGTCCAGAGTTAATTTTAAAAATTAAATTTTGGGTCGAAGGTTAATTTTAAAATTATCGTAAATTTATAAGTACTGTATTTGCAGGAGCTATTACAGATGCACGACACAGAAATGTGGAGTGAAGAAACGGGTGGAGAGATCGTATGAAGATCCATCCATAGTAATTACGACGTACGAAGGGCAACACAATCACCCAATTCCCGCGACGCTAAGGGGGAACCTGTCGGCAGCGAGCGGCGCGTTTCCGCCGTCCATGTTGGCACCAATGCCGGTGGTCGGTGGCGTGAGGTATCTTCCACAGCTGATGAACAACACTTCCGTCAACAACAACCAGGCCGTCGGAGGTGGTGAGTCCGTTTATTCACAAAGCAGCAGCTTCAATTATCCTTATAACGGACGGCAACAAGACTACGGGCTTCTGCAGGACATTTTTCCGACGGCGCCGCCGTTCTTGAACCGACAACCATGAATGAGGTTTTGATGACAATCTCGTGTCGTGTAAATATGGTCTGATTATCGTTGTTGGGATAAACATAAAAACTGGCAAGATCGATCTTGCATGCATTTTACATACAACAATGGCGCCGTTTGGATTTGGCGTTGTGATCAGAGATAGAAATTAAAGTTTTGACATTTGGCTCTGATGTAGGGTTTTCAATATTATTATTATCGTTATTATTTATGGCTCTAGTTGAGTTTCATTTTATTTATTTATTTTCTTCAAATTTTTTTTTAAATTTAATTAAATGGAGGCGTGCGAATTTCTTTTTAATAATTAATTAATTGATAGGGGGTGACAAAAAATCTCGTGGATCGGGTCGGGTCTTTGCTCCCACCCATGTGAATTGGAGCCATGGTTGGTGATGGGGAATAATGTTCTTTTTAAACGATTGAATTGAATTCTCCGTCTTTGACTCGATTTTTGGGGATTTTTTTTTAAATTTTATTCATTTGTTTAATAAAAAGCCATTTTTTTCCTGTTGGATTCTGATTATTATTATTTTTTGCGTAGACGATTTAATTGTGTTATTATATATATATATATATATATATATATATATATATATATATTAATTATAGGATGATGATAAATTATTTAGTTATTTGATGTAATAAATAGAGAAGTATTAATTTTCTCTTTCCTTTGACATAGTTTAAGATCTAGGGATATGTATTGATTATCAATTAATTTCTAGATTAAAAGTAATTAAGTGATGGAGATAAAAAATAAAAAATAAAAAAATTATTGAAGTTAATAATTAAATCTTTTTTTTTTTAATGATGAAAACAAAAAAGTTGTGACAAAAAGGTGGGTTAGCTTTTAATATTAAAATATTAATTTCCCATAATTTAATAATAAAGAGCTTATTTTTTCTGATAAGAATATTAAAGAGCCTTAAATGATTAGTTATTCCCTAAATCTTAGATATCTAGCTATGGGTAAGTGGTTACAACATTTCTTGTTTCTTCTCATAGATGGCCATATTAATTTTTTATTAACAAATAAAATTGGATAAAATTCAATAAATGTGCAAAAAAAATTCCGTTTAAATTATTATAAGATGTTGTAATTCACGTTACATTAAAGTTTAGGGTTATGGTGTTTCTTTAATGTATTTTAAGACTTTTTTATTTACTTTAATGCTACATTTACATGAGGGCTAATTAAAGTAATAGAATATAAAAATTACCATTTTGAAATGTGTTATGGAAGGTCTAAAGTTTTAATTTTGAAGCTTAGTTATATTTGTAATATCAGTAGTTAAATATTTTTTTTGCAATTTTATGTAGTTTAGGCTGCATGTTTATAATTATTCAAGCGTGACATAATGAATATCACTCTAGTATTATTGACTTAAAGAGTTTTTTTTATCAATATGATTACTTATAAGAATTTTTTTTTTAAATTAACGTCAAATTATTATTATTATTATTATTATTATTTTTGGAGGGCAGCCTAAGAATTAATGAATACAGTACCCAAAAAAGGTTAATCAAAATATAGTTTGATTAGATGGGCATTAATGTGTATTATTAATTTTTGGGAAAAATATTTTATTATTTTTTCCCTACGCAATTAATGCAGCTTATTTGTTATTTTAGTGGCGTCTAAATGAACGGTGCAATAATTGTTGATAAATGTATAATTCCTAGAATAATGTCTTTATAAAATAATAATAAGAAATTTTAAATTATATTATTTTCATTTTGATATATGAATATTTAAATATGTGAGATAACGTGTTAGTATTGACATGATGTTGAATACGATTATTAAGTCAAAAAAATAAAATTATTTAAACATATATTAAAATTAAAGAACTAAATTAGAGGAAACAATAACTTTAAAATATTTTATTTTTTTACATAATTTTTAAAACTATTCGGGCAATTTTTCGCCCTCTTCCTACTTCACTGCGAGGGCTTTTTTTAGAAACGTCAAAAAAAAAAAAAAAAAAAAACGAAAAAACAAATTCGCTCATAAATTACGTTTTTAATCCATTGTCACTTTCTTCGCGAACGTGCGTTCTTGGCTTGTATGGTAGTAACTTAATTCTTAATCTGTAGCCGGAAAAAAAAAAAAGGAACGCCGGCGAGCTTTGTGAAATAGGAAGTATTATAAAACTTATCAACTGTATAAATTGTCGTTGGAGCGGAACCACATCGGGATTGGTGATCACAAGATCTGAGGAAGAGTGAAAACAACAAAAGACCCACTGCAGAACTACCGTCGCAACAACAACAATTACGACCCATCATCGACTTCTCTTTACTCAATCTTGAAGCAAAGACATTCCCTTCTTTTTCTATATCACTGGGGAGTGTTGGATCTTTGCCCCACTAGCCAACTAGGGTTTGTTCTTTTGTTTTGTTTCTCTCTAATTTTATCCTGGATGTGCTAGGCTCTAGTTTCTGCATCTGATTACGCTTGTGTATTCGTGGTATGTGGCATTCTCGATCTGCATTTCCATTTCTTGGTCTCTTATGAATTTTGTTGCTATGTTTGTTGCTTGGAGTTTGGGGTTTTGTATAATTCTATTTCAGGCGATGGGTTCCTTTTTTGATCAATTTGATTTTGGCAGGTTTTAACAGGGATCTCGAATGGAGGATTCGGAGGGAATCAAGCCTGGCCTGGTACAATTTCTCGCCCTGCAACTGTCTTTAATTACTTCGTTATTTACTAGATTAATCGAAGGAACTTTGAGTTTGTTATTTCCGGGTGCTGCTTAGTTGTGTAATTGTCCATGTATGGTACAGTTGTAATTAATATTATCGGACGGGGAAGTATTTATTGTGTCTTTGGATTGAGTTGGTGGCGATAATAATGGTTGACAATTTGATGTCATAGCTTCGACTTTTTGATTATTGGGAAGTCTCCGCTTAATTTCTTCATATCTCGAATGAAATCAATGTATTTATATCGATCTTGGGGTGAAAATTAGTTTAGATGCCCAATGCAGAAACAACTAATTATGGAAACACTGCAAACTACGCAACATGAACATGCTCTGAAATAAATCCTCATCCTCTCCATATGTTTATGTTGATGTGTTTTTTTTTATCCGCCACTTGCTTTTGTTAGTGATATCAGAAGCTATTGTTCTGTTTCAGGTTTCCTTTTTGTTGGGCGTGATTCCAGTTTTTGTTGCCTGGGTATATTCAGAGTTTCTAGAGTATCAGAAGGCTCGACTTCTTTCTAAAGTGTGAGTAATTTTCTTCGATGCACGCCATGGACGATGATATAAGTTAGTTCATTCATTCTTGAAAAGGCTGAGCTGGAACTTAGTTATTTCTTTGCTCGGCCAATGCATTTGTCAGATCTGCTACTTTTATCAAGTCTTCTGGTCATGGGTCTCTGAACTTGTTGCTTTCTTTGATTCCAGTCATTCAGACATTAATCTTGTTGAATTGGGTGAGGAGAAAGGAGATAAAGTTAAAGATGATGAGGCTGCTTTGCTGGAAGGAGGCCTTGCAAGATCAGCCTCGGCAAAGTTGCATAGTTCATCAATTAAAACAAACTTAATCAGGTTATTTTCTATTTCCTGATATATTTCTTTACCTCTTTCTCTCACACACCCTTCAAATACCATCCTTACTTCTCAAACTTTATAACTTAGGTTTTTGACATTAGATGAGTCCTTCTTGCTGGAAAATCGGGCTACATTGAGAGCAATGTAAGTTGTTAATTTAGCATTTGGCAGGTAGGGACACAAAAACTTGTAGCTTACAGTCACATACTCGTCGACCATTGTTTGTAGATCTGAATTTGGGGCAATTCTTGTGTACTTCTACGTATGTGACCGCACAAATATATTGGGAGATTCTAAGAAGGTGCTTGAACTTGATCTTATCTCTTGTCCAATGGCTACCTGTATTTGGATTTTGATTATAATTCATTCTATGTGGCAATCTAAATATTGTTCTGATAGTTTGAGTTTGAGAAGTGCACCGTGTCTTTATTACACTGGTGTAGTGATGTAAGCTTCTCTGCTTTATATTTTCCAACTTCCATAAACTTGGACTAAATGTTATGCAAAAGCTCTTTCGGATTAATTATCAGGGTTTGGCTTTCCAATTCTTTCTTGGCCCTTCCTAGATTGTCTCCTCCCTTCCATCCTGCCTTTTTTCTGTACTTGATGCACATATATTTGCACTATACACAATTAAATAGGGACTTGATTTCAACCACTTGTTTTTGCTACATATCCATATAACTGATAGATTTCTCACATTACCATGTTTCTTAGAGAATAAGAAGGGAAACAATCATACTTACTGATAGATGCTCTTGAATCTCGATGGAATTTAGTTTAGTCAGCTAACTATCGATGGTTTTTTCTTGAGCAGAATTACAATCGGGATCTCTTCCTCTTTCTTTACATCCTTCTCATCATTGTTTCTGCAATGACGTCTTTGAAGAAACACAATGATAAATCAGCATTTTCTGGAAAGGCGATACTTTACCTAAATCGACATCAAACAGAGGAATGGAAAGGGTGGATGCAGGCAAGTTCTCTACAATGAAGATATGACCCGTTAACAAATTACCTTAAGAAACCTTGGGTGCAAGTTTAATTAATAAGTGTGAGGGGCCGATGCTTTTTGTCATTTCTTTAGCAGTTGTAGCTGTCAAAAGATGTATTTCTTGCCTTAACTGAAGATGTTTTCATATCTCTTATGTACAATGCTTAACCTTTATTAGATAATTTTAAATGTAGTGTTGGGATCTTCTTGGTCAAGACGTTAAGGGACAGGTATATATTGAAGAGAGATTTCCACGTGATGGAAAAAAATGATATATTCCAAAGAGAAGTTACCATCTGATTTAATTTAATTGATTCTTTGTACTAATTGCAGGACTTAGAGCTTCCATATTTGTTTGATTTTAAGTAACCTTGTCTCTGGGCAATTCTAGCCCGTGCTTGTTGCTCTCTTTTGGATTAATTGTACATATCAATCAGTTTATTGTGCTTCTCAACATTGTGATTGCCTTCACACATTTTTTGGTTTTTGCAGGTTCTATTTTTAATGTACCATTATTTTGCTGCGACGGAAATTTATAATGCCATACGGGTATTTATTGCTGCTTATGTGTGGATGACTGGATTTGGAAACTTCTCCTACTATTATATTCGAAAGGATTTTAGCTTGGCACGCTTTGCTCAGGTGTTTTCCCTCTCTCTCTCTCTTTTATTTTGATAGAAATAACCAGCGCTGCATAATTGTTTCACCCTTCAAGTTTTTCTAGAATTTCTACCCTGAACTTCCAGGATACCAGCAGTGCTCGACTTTTTCTAATTGTTGATGCAGATGATGTGGCGACTAAATTTCTTTGTCGCTTTTTGCTGTATTATTCTTTCCAATGACTACATGCTGTACTACATCTGTCCGATGCATACACTTTTTACTCTCATGGTGTATGGAGCTCTTGGAATTTTTAACAAGTACAATGAGATAAGATCAGTGATGATTGCAAAGATCCTTGCTTGCTTCCTTGTGGTTATTGCAGTCTGGGAAATTCCTGGAGTTTTTGACATCATCTGGAGTCCATTTACATTCCTTTTAGGTTGGTTTTTTTTTTTTTCATTTTTCCTCCAACAGATGAAGGTAATAATTTGATAGACATCAAGTGGAAAACTGTTCTGAACGTAGTTCCTGTTTTTCTTTTTAAAATTATTTCGAGAAAGGTGTGATTGAATAACTTGCAAAAATTGATGTTTGCACTCATTGAAATTTCTATCCGTAAGTCCGTGATTTTGAAAAGAACGACAACCTCATTCTTAAAAGAAAGGGAGAAAAGAATCTAAAATATGTTATTTATGAGAATACATCCAAAACACGTTTTCCCTTTCCATATATGGCTGGGTTAACTGGTCATTTTCGTGCTTTAGTGTAATTTTATCTAGTGAATTGTGCAACTTATGGAATATGGTTAATTTTGGTGATTCCAAGACAAGTTTATTTGCGAAGTTCTCCTTTATCTGCGTATCTGATAATGTGAAGTATAATGATTCTTTTTCTGTTCTTTTTATTGACAGGGTATACTGATCCTGCAAAAGTTGATCTTCCCAAACTGCACGAGTGGCATTTTAGATCTGGTCTAGATCGCTATATATGGATCATCGGCATGATATATGCATACTATCACCCCAATGTAAATTAGTAAACGTTTGATGACATCAGAGTTTCATGGATCTTGCTGTCTTGGTCCTTCAGGTACTGAATTTTGAATTTTCTCAATTTCCAGGTTGAAAAATGGATGGAGAAATTGGAGGAAGCTGAAGCAAGGAAGAGAATTTCGGTCAAGACAAGCATTGTTACTGTTTCTGTTATAGTAAGTGGCATAATTTGGAGTGCTTTTATCTGCTTAGTTTTGATAATCTGTTTTCATACTTTCAGTACAATTGATCTTATTCTAATTTCCATGATTAGGCTGGTTATATGTGGTACGAGTACATTTACAAGCTGGACAAAGTGACTTACAATAAATATCATCCCTACACATCGTGGATTCCTATAACGTGAGTATTGAACATCTTATATTTACATCAATCAATATTATAGTCTTTTTTATCCTCCCACACGATGGCTGGCAAATACGAAATTTGGGTGCACTGAAATTGCAACTATCTTAATGTTTCGTTTGCTTTCTGTGGTTCCAGTGTTTACATTTGCTTACGAAACTTTACTCAGCAATTGCGAAGCTACTCTTTGACCCTCTTTGCGTATGTATTTTCTCGTTTGTCAACTATAAAGCTCAGATTCAATTGCGTTAATCCTCATTTTGCATGTTTTATTTGATCATTGTGTTGTTAGGTGGCTTGGCAAGATAACGTTGGAGACCTATATTTCACAGTTCCATATATGGTTGAGGTATATTAAGATCATTGTATAACTACTCAATCATTTACTTTTTTTTACCAAAGTCTAATCTTCATTAAAACCTGGAAGATAAGAATTGTTCTTACATCGTGCTGCCTTCAACTCGCATTTGTTAATAAATTCTTAATTTTAAGCATTTAAGAAGTTACTACCATACTGCTGAAACCATCCTTAGTTTTTTTTTTTTTTTTTTTTTTTCCTCTAAAAATCAACTTGTTCCATGGATAAATATTCTTTTTGGTTTTAGAAAATGTACGTGATGATTTTTAGGGTTTATTATGCAAATAGTTTATTGTACTTGCAGTCTAATTTATGCTTGTGGCGTACAGATCGAATGTGTCTAATGGACAGCCAAAGTGGCTTCTCTCAATCATCCCAGAATACCCGATGCTCAACTTCATGCTTACAACTGCCATCTATGTCATAGTAAGAACATTCGCAGTCTAAAATCTTCGAGGGCCTTGCTTAACACTCGCGATCGATCTTGCATTATCTATACCTTTTCTGTTTTGCAGGTGTCCCTCCGGATTTTTGAATTAACCAATACACTGAAATCAACCTTTGTACCTACAAAAGATAATAGACGGTTGCTGCATAATCTCCTTGCTGGAGCTGCAATTTCTGTATGTTTATATTGCATCTCGCTGGTCATTCTTCTCATC
The DNA here is from genome assembly GCF_002738365.1 of Cucurbita moschata. Taxonomy (NCBI): domain Eukaryota; kingdom Viridiplantae; phylum Streptophyta; class Magnoliopsida; order Cucurbitales; family Cucurbitaceae; genus Cucurbita; species Cucurbita moschata. Next base: position 721,940 of record NW_019268557.1, on the reverse strand, counting down.
CCTCATTAAATGGTAAGTCCATTTTCTACAATGAGACGAATCCAGAAGGCTTGTAATTTTGATTATCACATCATCAATATTTAGAGTATAAAGATTGCAATAATTTTGATTACCACATCATCGTATGTCTCATAGTCAGCAAAGATTAAATAATTTGCTTGCCAGCTGATTGTGATGTGGGAGGGACTCAAGAACTGTTAATTAATTCTACAGCCGAGTGGTGAAGCAAGACTAAAGATAGATATAGAAAGGAATTATGTTGAACCTCTGCTTTTCGACCACTAGGGAAGACTTCTGGAGGGTTGCTATTGCTTCCAGACAGAGATTATGAAGACAAGAACTCAGGTGGTTGAGGGGAAACACCCCCCCCCCCCCCCCCCCCCCCCCCCCCCCCCCCCCCCCCCCCCCCCCCCCCCCCCCCCCCCCCCCCCCCCCCCCCCCCCCCCCCCCCCCCC